>NW_027137473.1:42662-44812 GCF_001889945.1 Aspergillus brasiliensis CBS 101740
TATTGTTACAGACCCCTGCTAGTTAAGCTACTAGCGAGGCGGACTCGTCAGGCAGAAAGCGCCGATAAAGGCAATGCTCAGACAATCAGCAACTCTTATCGAGTAGAATCTCAGTTTGAGCAAACAACGCCCAGAACGCCTACGCGTCACGTGAGCGAACTACCATCTACCATTGCCAAGACATGGTATACAGGTATACAACTACCATTGGGACTACCATCGGGGATGGTATATGATATGGTATACAGAGGATAGGATATATAAGGACACTCATTCCTGTACTTAGATAGTTCTATTCTTCGTGCTTAATCATATTATCTTTAAGTAACCATACATTTGGAAGCTTAGCAATACAACACTCGTCCGCACTTACTTACGGATAGCTGCGCGGCACTATTCGGCCTTACTTCTCTTCTCTTGTTCAAGACCAGTTGCCCTTAGACAGACCATCAGCCTGATACCACCTCGATCCAGCTCGACGGTACGTATACCAGTGACGCTAAGCTAACAGGAACAGGGAAGCGATCCTAGGGTTTGACACCTACCAACCAGTGATGGTAGCTGACTGGTATAAGATTAGAATACTTTTATAATAATTATCCTGGGCTAGGCTGGACTAGAAGGTATCTAGAAGATTATTTTATATGGGAAGCTCTCCTACCCGCTACATCATGGTCCAGAGGAAGTAGGTACCATTGTACTTTATTTTTTATTAAATATAAGATGCTGATGGTCTACCTGCTATTTAGAATAGGACTACTAGTATTTGTATAAATACTGGGATAAGGTAATTATAGCGGCTTGACAGGTGGAACAGGCCTATATATATGAAATATCATATATGGATAGCCTTTTAGAGATAAAGGAGTAATATATAATAGCTCTAATATTAGTTTAGATTTCTATTAAGGACCAGTTATTGTGTCTATTATTAAGTAATAGTAAATATCTATGGGAGAGAGTAAAGTTAAAATAAATTCTAGAATAACTGGTCCTTCCACCTGTGATAGGATCTACTTGTCAGGGTAGAAAGCCTGTCGACTAGGTGAGGAATTAACCACGAAACACTATAGATGCGTATATTGAAGACAAAGGTAGCCTATATCCACAGAGTAGACTGATCCTTGCGGGATCAGTAGTACAGTACAGCGAATCGCTATCTTACAGTACCCGGGTAGGCATGGGATCGTCATCGATGACCTCACGACTCTGCTAGGTGTATCAGTACACCATACTAACGGACCTGAGGGGTGTAGACAAGGTTATTCTATCACACACCCCACATTCCTAATCTATAGATTCTAGATATAGTACTGCCAGGCTAGCCGCTCTCCCAGGAGATTAATGCTAAAGTTTAAAAGATCTCTAGGGGTTTGCAGTTTAGCTAGTAACCAGTCTATATAGATACACATCAAGAATGTCCTATAAACTAAGATCAAATCATCCTCTAATAAAATATATAATAGAGTATCATGCAGTACAGCCCATTTATTCTACCAGGCAGCTCTAATTTCATGCTCTGAGATATTATACTGGTTATTACCCATGCTCTCATCTATAAATATTCTCTCCTGGGTACCAAGCATCACTGTGGTGGAGGAGAATATATTTAGAATAGCTTGGCTAATATTTTCTAGAAAATACCAGCTGTTTACCAGCCTGGCAGTATCAGCTGTAGATAGGCTCAGGGAGAATAATTATAAGAAAAATATAATATTACCAGGGCTAATCAATATTTATTTTATAAACTATAGTAGCTGTATTTGTAGCCCCAACCATTGAGTATTCTACAGAATAAATAATAGATTTAAATATGCATGTTCCAGGGCCTCAGTGTCAATAAATATCATTCCACTACAGGCACCAGTCCGCCCAGTAATATTTTCAGACAAGCTATTAATAGATGGGGTAGATTGCTGTATAATATTTATAGAGATTTCATGAAATTTCTAGAATAGATAATTAAATATAGCTCTTATATCTAGTTAGACAAGCAGTCCACTAGATAGATCTATTATATTTATTATTATAGACATATTATTATACCCAGACTGTTGCTTAGAGCCATCAGCTATACTTCCATTACTCTTATCTATATCTAAAATAGAGTCCTAACAAACTAAAATAATCTAGCTTTACTTATAATCTCA
>NW_027137473.1:45916-73013 GCF_001889945.1 Aspergillus brasiliensis CBS 101740
AATGATCTGGATTGCTTGCTTCAAAAGAATCAGCTAGGGGTCAAGAGGCCCTATTTATGATCAATTCACTGATGATCTAGATCATAATCATGAATCATTGATTTTTGATCATTAAACAAAGAAAGTGGGGTAGGAACAAAGAAAGTAGAGTAGAAAGTGGGGTCAAGCGGGGTAGGTAGTAGTAGTGAATGATCAGCTTGATCAAAGAAACAATGATATCAAGAAATACGAGAATTCACATGTAAAATGATAATATACTGATTGCAAAGAATCTGGGCCAATCTTTTCCTTTTGAATTGGAAATTCCATACAATTTGTATGGAGACTGCTGTTGGTTTAGGATCTGCTGGATTTGTTGATTTTTCATAATTAAATAAGAATTTGATTAGTAAAGAAATGAAATTACCAGCCGACAGATACCATATCTAACTGGCCACTATGGGTCCGTATGGAAACTTTACTAAATATTTAAATATAATACCTGATATACAGCTGCCCTATTGACCCAGAGGCCTTCTTAGCTTCATAGCTCTTTACTATGATATCTGTAATTTATATACAACCATTTTTAGGCCGATTATTCTTTTTTTTTTCTGTCTAGGCTTACATCCAGCCTTTACCGTTCAATGCAAAGTCTAGGGCGATGCTGGGTAGACCAACAGTCGAACTTCCGTTGTCCGCTGCGGGCAGGCTTCCGGCCACCGAGGTCTCGTCTGGAATTATCATTCCCCGCTCCCAACATAAGATAGTGCCTCCCATTGGGCTATCACACGGTACGCGGACGGATAGTAACACATCCTGCAGATCGCCTTCCCACTCTATCTGTAGGTCAACGTCCAAACGATGTCCTCAGCTGCGGGTGTGCCGTTCCTGTACTAAGCAAGCAGCCTTTTGCCAGCGCCCGGTATTATTTGTGTGGGCTTTGAAATAATAAATAGGGGGAAAATATAAAGAATACTTAAATAAATGGAACTTCATTTTCTAGTCTACGAAGCAAATTGATGGGGAACATTTACCGAGTCACACAAAGCTCATTTATGTCGGGGCAAGTGGGATGATCGGGCCCCTATCCCGCATCCTACGCCCCATCGCCTAGACTTAGTGGCAACAAATCTCCGACACTTATCCCGCTTCTATCTTTATGCTGCTGTGTATGACTCATGCTGTGTATGACTCACGCTTAGATAGCGACGGGACGCCAGCGTGTTAGAGATTGCAGTTCAGGTGCGACCGGGGTTGGGAGACATAAGATCATCTACACCCAGGTCCTTCAGCAATGTATATCATATGAAAATAAGCAGACTTGTCTGAATGCAACATGCCGACTGCTGTGGCTCTCGTCGTGATATCGTACCTTATATACATCATTTCCACGGCCATCTGGAACATCTTCTTGCATCCCCTCCGTCGGGTTCCCGGACCAAAGCTATGGCTGGCCTTTCCCATCTTGCGTCATATCTCACACATAAGAGGCGTGCTGGATAGAGACATGCGAGCATTCCACAATCAGTACGGTGGGGCCGTTCGCTTCAGCCCAAATGAGGTCTCCTTCATCACCACCCAAGCGTGGAAAGACATCTACAGCCACGGGCATCGGCAGTTGCCCAAAGTAACAGGATCGGCAGGCAATCCTAAGGATATTGCCAATGCAAATGGTTCTGATCATACTCGATTTCGCAAGGCTATGTCCCATGCGTTCTCAGCCAAGGGGCTCCAAGCCCAGGAGCCTTTCATCATGAAGTACGTCAATAAGCTTATCAGCAAGTTGCACGCCATGGCCGAGTCCCAAGTAGCCATGGATATGGTGAAGTGGTACAATCTTACAACGTTCGATCTGATCGGAGACCTCGCGTTCGGAGAACCATTCGGTGGACTGGACGCCTCAGAGTACCATCACTGGGTCTCAACCATCTTCGAGTTCATTCGGGCCTTGGCATTTGCCAGATTCAAGGATGAGTATCCAATGGTATTCCACGCTCTAGAGCGCTTCCTACCAAAACATCTTCTAGAGGCGAAAAGAAGACAAGATGAATATAGCTGGACGACAGTACAGAAACGGTTACACAGTCAAAGAGACCGTGGTCAAGCGGACTTCATGCAGTCCATGCTCCGTTACCGTGGCAAAAAGGATGGGCTGACGGATGAGGAGCTCGCAGCCAATGCAAGCATCCTTGTCATTGCTGGCAGTGAAACTACAGCCACACTTCTCTCAGGGCTGACCTACTGGCTACTCCAACATCCCAAGGAAATGGAGAAAGTCAAATTTGAAGTGCGATCTGCCATGGAGAAGGAAGAAGATATTACTATCAACAATACCACAGCTAAACTTCCGTACATGCTGGCGTGTATTAATGAAGCTTTCCGTATGTACCCGCCTATTGCGGGCGGCTTGCAGCGATATATACCAGAAACACCTACGGAGATCTCGGGATATCTGCTCCCTCCAAAGGTAAGTCAAACTTTAAATACTAAAACATCCGATGCTAATACCTTTTAGACCAAAGTATCTATTCACCAGTCTGCTGCATACCGTTCGCCTCTCAACTTCCACAGACCTGAGGAATTCCTCCCGGAACGATGGTTACATCAATTGAAGAACGACCCCTCATCACCGTTCTACCATGACAACCGGGAAGTTCTGCAACCGTTCTCAGTTGGTCCACGGAACTGTATAGGTCGGAACTTGGCCTATGCAGAAATGCGTGTCATTTTTGCCAGACTACTGTGGAACTTCGATATCGAACTGTGTGAGGAGAGTCGGGACTGGCATAATCAGAAATCATATACCCTGTGGGCGAAACCTCCCCTTATGTGCAAGCTTAAGGCTCGGGTACATTGATTTTCATGTCACCTATGTTTGTTGGCGGCGTTAAACGCGCCTTTCAATCATGATGAATAGTTGTTTGATGGATCTTTGTTGTATCGCAGAATGCTATATGATCTCAACTGAATAGTTCAACTCGCTTCTGAACACACCTTACAAATTAGTTGATCACCAACATTGTTAGTTCCCTACACAAGTTTCTACGATCCTGTCCGTGTCTTTCCTCGAAACTCTACTGGGCGCATGTTCGGAGCATCAACCTCCCAAGCTGTTCAACATCTGTCTTATACGATCCAGAGGACCGCCTACACCAGAGGGGTAATGGCATCGCAGTGCAATGCTATTAGGGTGCGGGAACCCCAAACACCCTAATTGGTCAGATTCCCGGAAAAGGGGGGTACAATGCTATTACTTTTTATTGAGATTTCAGCCTAAAATTTTAATATATTTAAACTATGTCTTTTATTTAATCTCCTCTTGAATCTCAGTAGCATAGCTCCACTGGCGGAGTAGGGAATTGTATTTAAAATTAGTAATTTAATAAAAAAATTTTTTTTTATTAGAGTTATGTTTTCCACTACCCATTTTCTTGAATTATATGTAAACTTAGTCAAGAATATCTATATCTATATATATTTATATGTATGGACACATTCTCTCCAGCCTAATTTTTTTTTCTAAATTTTATTCTTATTTTTACTCTTATTCATTCTATACTTTAACTATCCTAGATATACCATTGAATCTAATATTAAAACTTTTTTTTATATATATTATCGTCTGCGTCTTCTTATATGCCGTGACTGTCAATATAGTGTATTAGGGTTTATTAGGGTTTTACCAAATCGTACGCCTCTAATCCCGAGGCATTGTCAGCCATGCTTCTCACCATTCTGGAGCTCTGGATAGCTTGCGACAAATCCGCCGTCCATATTCATCCGCTGCTTCGCCAGTATAAGACTTGTATTCCGATACATCTATTCCAGTCTCTCCTGTTACCTCGGCAATCCCAGCTTACCAGGTTGGCACACGCGGAAAGCTAGATGCGTCAACGTCACCAGGGCCTCCAGTACCGAGGTTCCAATATTCTAACCGACTTTGGAACGCCTTCCTCCTTTTCCGTGCGCTACTTCAACCAGTCCGCTGAACACCAACGTCTACTTGCCACTATTGAACAAAGAGCGGGATCCGAGAAGGCCGCCAAAGTCGTGGAGCTGCACCGAAAGCATCAGCAGTACAGGGACTTATGTGCTCGGCGTGATGAGATTACATGCACTTACTTCGATGAGGTAGTCGACAACCGGTTCCTCTTTACAGAGCGTCGTCATAGCCCCTCGTGCCAGAGATGCAGGGTTGACCACGCTGCGAAAGAGATCACAATTGATGTTCATGAATGGCCTTTGTCTCCCAATCCCTTGGAAGCAGAATCCAAGGTCTTCGAGTTGAAACTGCCCAGACCATTTTCATTCTGGCGTGATCTCACTGCCTTCATTTTGCTTGATGTTTTGGGAATCACGTATGTTTCGAAAGAAACGCCTAGAGCTGAGTACCGACCAGGCACCTACAGTGGCCTCTCAATGTTCTTTACCACGGTAGTTGATTCCCCAAGGATTGGCCTTCTTTCCCAAGTTAAACCCCACCAAGGAACTCAGAGGCGAAAGAACCACATCATCAATATATCAGAGAGCGACGTTTGTCTTGCGAACGGTTTGCATTTCAAATACTTCGACAACGCCCGCCGCTGCTTCACCGACGACCTGGTCCAAACACATGCGATGGCAACGGCATGCACGTACAAGTTACCGCCATCCAGCTCATCTCTGCAGCCGTTTCTCTTCCGCCCAGCAGAGGCACCTGACGGCCCGTCACCCAATACGGTCATTGCATCGCAGCATACCTGCCCCGAGGAAATGTCACTGGGGGAGTATAAGGCTCTCTGCTCGATGCCATTGGGCTTCCATATCCAGTGGCAGAACATCCTTCGGCAGCTCGCCGCACCCTCCGTGGTATTCAATAACGTCGAGACGTGCCTTTTTACTCTGCAGATCATGCACCAGGCAGGGCCGCCATCGCTCATGGATCCGATCCTGCGAGAAGGCCATCATGTTCTGAATGATGATTCATTTGCAGCTCCTTTACTGCGAGAGATCAAGAAGACAGCGGCGACAATCGAATAAAACTGGCAATCAGCAGAGGAGCTGAGCGTGTTGATCGCTCTCACCCAGAAAGTGTTGGCCTGCTCCCCATCGGTCCAAATTCAGGAGGAATGCATCGCCCAGCTGGATGGCCTCCGGAAGATTTCTTTCAACTGGGTGATGGCTGTTGGGGACAAGACCGGTGCTACGGACAGCAATGATCACAGGAACAATCTGATTGCCTCCGCCGCTTATCTCGCGTTGATGTGCGTGGGCACTTTTGATTGCGAGAACAGCCACTTGGAGCGAATGCTCCGGAACGATCTGCATGCCTCCATCTTCATCCAATGCAGTATGATCATTCATGACCGAAAAGGCCTTCTAAACAGGGTATCCAGCTGTTTACTGCCAATTCTCTACTATCGATGGCAGAACATAGCTTTTCAGGGACACCGCATTCTCGCAAACAACACTGTCCATGGCCGCACTACCGCTCTCGACCGAGCGATCCAGCGGACTTGGGCGGCGTACCGACCGGGATCTCCTTGGACAGCAGCCTCGAGTGGCACTCAATGTTGCCTGCACGCCCAGATGATGGGTGAACTCGGTGGTACCAGCGGCGTCGTGGTGTACGTTAACCTTCTCACTGGTCAGCTGCTCATCAATGGCCGTCCCCTGGCGCCGTTGCCCTCGGAGTTCGAGCGCCATAAAACATATCGATCCCTGTTTGGGCATTCCTTGGTTGAAGTGATGCCCAGCGACCTTTCAGGTTTGGAATACTCCGCCCAGAGACTGCATATGGGCCAGACGATCTACCTCGGAAAACAGAGCATCCCCGAGCAGAGTGGATTCGATCTACGCATTCGAGCCGTGGATGGGAGTAGAGTCTGGGAATTCGTATCTCCAAGGCTTCTCGCGGCTGCTTTACCGGATGCCTTTGTGGAGGGATACGCCCATTGGTACGAAACCAATTGCGAGTATATCGAGTTTCGTCCTGTTCACGAGCCATGGAAGCCATCACCGGCTTCTCACTGGCGATTGCAGCGCACCCGGCTGGGAAAGAACTGGCAGCTCACTCAGGGAAATGTTTTGTTGATTAGTATGGGGAGCGAGACAGCGAGATCATTGTTTGATGTCTTCCAACCCATCGAAAAGGCCTCCAAACTGCACTACAAGCTCCACCACGAATCTGACATGGTGGAGGTCGAAATTCCCCGCCTTCGGCTGGGCTTTAATCTGCGATCTGGTCAACCGTCAATTGAGTCTCGCCAGTACCGGGGAATGGTCGTCGATCCTGATCAGTCGGTGGGCACTCTGATCGGCCTGCGTAACAAGCTCGTTTTGCTGGACCGAAAAACTCATAATCGGAGGGTTCTGATCCCGGAAGGTCAGATAACATGGGAGCAAGACGGTGACCACGTCACCGTCAAGGTCGGTTGGCAGGCAGCAACCAGCGTGCATGTTTATCTCATAAACGGTGACATCGGCTGCTTAACGGACAACGGGACTCTGCAGAGTAAACTGGTACTGTGCTATCTGCATGCAGTCACGTCATTCTGCATCCCTGACCCCTTGACCAAACACACAGGGACCGAACAGTCTCTGTCTATCCTTCGCTCAGCATCGATGCGGTCTTTCAATCAACTACAGCCGGAAAATATCACGATTCTAGAAAAGCTTGCGCATCTCACACCACAGAGGAGATATTGCCCTGCCAACGAGCGTCTAATGCAGAGTGTTCGATGGGATCCCATCCTAGGTTGTTTGGCTCAACATAACGAATTCCACGGCCAGGTAGCTGCTATACTTGGTCAACACCATCAAATGAGAATATTCAACGCCGCTCCACAGGGGACGGAGCCGTCACTACCTTCATTGAATGCAGACCTCCTGCAGCGGGATCGCATTCGCTCCTCGATCTTCCGGATCTCTGGTTTCGGCGCTGAGAACCACACGGACGCGGAGGACTGTCTGTATGAAGGACTGGGCCGGAACTACCGGTCAGAACGCTGTTCGCGAGTGTTCACTCTCTGCTCTACGAAGATATCCCATCTGCCGAGGACGTCACGCTTGACTCCTTGGCTGCACGTCTTTTGGAAGTTTCTTACCAAGTCCAGCACAATGCACGGAGCCAGTTCTTCGATCGACGCAACGCGGATCAAGTACGATGCGATGTGGCTCACGGAGACCGGCGAGTTTGTTTCCAGTCAGTGGTGCAGTATCCATTGGCTTCTCTGCTCGGAGACGGCTCGGCCAAACAGATATGCGGTAATGATGTGGTTGTCGACGTTGGCATTCTTCAAGAAGATAGACATGATTGTCTTGCACGTTCTTGCTGCGCTGTACATTGTACCCGGTATGGCCTCGATGACCTTACCAGCACAGGGTTTATACCGGCCACAAGAAGGTTCCGGGTTGAACGTCGCCGAACTGAAGACTCGGATCCATTCAGCAAGCCGGAGCGTGACCCCCGAAGATGGCCTCTCGCCCGGCCCAGCGGAATCGTATAGCACGTTTCATGCGCGCGTGGCGAAGCTGAGAAAGACAAAGCGGAAACAGGCACTGGGTCATTTCATGGCCGGCCTACAGAGACAGTGGCCGACCCGATGCCCCTCACGTCCCATATCTGATGAAGAGCCGCCATTCGCAGATTATTTTGACACACAAAAAGCGATGCAAGTTTCAAAGGCAGCAATGTCAACTTGGTTCGATAACCGAGAGCTGAGGCAGTATCTTGATAGGATTGCAGCCGTTTACACCGCCCAAAAGATCCAACCCATCACAATCCCACCATGTCTCTGCCGGTGCTGGGAACGCCCCCCAGACCGACGGCGTGCTTTCATCTCCGTGGATGACATAGTGGACGGGTCTCTTGGTCCACCACCGGCGGTGAAAATGGAACCACCCACTCTACCCCCTTGGTCGGGCAGTGGCACTACTCCTGATCAAAATCTACATCTTTCAAGCTTAGTCGATACCCTCGAATCACAAGCGCGATCTCAATTTCAACAGCAGTACATCGAGGGACTGCGGGCCAGTATGGCATTCTTGCAGGGTATCCAGCATATGGATCATCGCTTGCCCGACGACGACGTTCTTGAGACCGTCATATCCCATCATTTCCATCGCTGTCAAGAGCACTATGAGAAGATCAGCCGCTCAATCATGTCGAGGATGATGCTGTCAAATACGATGACAGGAGAGGTACGTCCCGGATCACACACGAAGCGCAAGATCCTGGGAACGTTTGCCAATATCCACGTCTGGCCGAGGGTATCATCACAGCTCCTTCTGCATCAGCTGACACGCAAACGCTGGAATCACCTGCCTGAGCCCTGGAAGGAATGCTTGGTCGCGTATGGATGTTCCATCACGGCACTCCAGCGGGCGAAGAGGCTCGTCAACGTGATGGGTCATCGCATGGATCTAGCCCGCGAACTGCAGAACCCCGGTCACACGAACTGGAACCCAATGGATTTCCCCGAGTCATTGCTGCTGGAGATCGAGAGTGGGGTGCTGATACGGGACGTCCAGGAACAGATCGCGCGACGCATGAGAAATGCGCAGCCCGGACATAATGTCGTCATGCAACTGAACATGGGCGAGGGCAAGTCTTCCGTCATCGTCCCCATTGTGGCAGCCGCGCTCGCAGACCGTTCATGCCTAGTTCGCGTCATTGTCCCTAAGCCCCAGTCGCGGCAGATATTTCAGATGCTCGTTTCAAAGCTGGGGGGCCTTTTAGGACGGCGGGTGTTTCATCTCCCCGTGTCACGCTCGTTGCGGATCGGTGAACCTGAGGCGGAAGAGATTGAATGGATGTGCCACGACTGCATGGCGGAGGGCGGAGTGCTCCTCGTTCAGCCCGAGCACCTCCTATCCCTGAAGCTGATGTGTCTAGAGTGCTTCATCACAGTGAGAGAGGCGGTTGGTGTATGTCTTCTTCGAATCCTGGATTTCTTCAGGATCTCCTCGCGAGACGTGGTGGATGAAAGCGATGAGAACTTCAGTGTGAAGTTCGAGCTGATCTACACGATGGGGACCCAGCGTTCGTTGGAGCTCAGTCCACAGAGGTGGACTTTAATCCAAGATATGCTCGGCCTGGTGAGGAAATATGCTCCGGTTATCAAGATGCAGTTCCCGCGGTCAATTGAGGTGGAGGAGCCGCATCCAGGAAGTTTCCCTAGGATAAGGTTGCACCGAGCGGATGCCGTGCATCAGCTCTTTGAACGAATTGCGGATCATATTTTCCACAACGGCATTGACAAACTGCCGATTTCACGGCAGCCAGAAGCAAAACGACTCGCGGCTATCGCTTATTGTCTTAGCCCTAGCCCGTTACAACCGGAGATTGCTGCAGTGGAAAACCCAGATGCGTCTGGCTTATGGGCCGACAGCACGAGGGATCCTCTGCTACTACTCCGGGGTCTGCTGGCTGGCAACGTTCTGGCATTCTGCCTGGGACAAAGACGCTGGAGAGTCAACTACGGACTTGATCGCTCCCGACAACCCCCCACAAGGCTGGCGGTTCCGTATCGTGCCAAGGATAATCCGGCACCACGGGCGGAATTCAGTCACCCCGATGTTGTCATTGTGCTGACGTGCCTGAGCTATTACTATGAGGGACTCCGCGACGAGGACCTTTTTCGAGCATTCGACCATCTGGTCGGATCGGATCAAGCTGACGCGGAGTATCAGATATGGGTCGATGATGCCCCGACTCTCCCCCCTGCTTATCGTCAATTGGTGGGTGTTAATCTCCAGGACCGGCTCCTTTGCGTGGAATGCATTTTCCCCTGTCTTCGGTTCGCGAAGGGAGCCATCGATTACTTCCTGGCTCATACTATTTTCGCCAAAGGCCTAAGGGAGTTTCCGAGTAAATTATCTTCGTCCGGATGGGATATCGGTGAGGTCAAGTGCCATCCCACCGTCGGCTTTAGCGGGACCAATGATTCCCGCGTCACCCTTCCGCTCAGTGTGGAGCAGCTGGATCTACCTGACCAGAACCACACCAATGCGTTAGTTCTCGAATATCTTCTCCGACCCGAGATGACCTGTCCAAGTCAGATGCGCAGGTCCTTCTGGATATGGTGGCGGAACTGGGTTCACCCGTACGCGTGATTCTGGACGTTGGAGCTCGCATATTAGAGCTGAGTAACCTGGATGTTGCGAAGACCTGGTTGGAGATGGTCAGTGATGATGGTCGAACGCAGGCTGTGGTCTTTATCAACGACGACGACGATATTGCCGTGGTAGATCGGACCGGACTCGTCGAACCGCTGCAGACGTCACCTTTCAAAAGGCACCTCGATCAATGCCTTGTGTTCCTTGACGAAGCACACACGAGAGGGATTGATCTGAAGCTACCCCTAAATTACCGGGCGGCGGTGACGCTGGGACCGAATATCACAAAAGACAAGCTGGTTCAAGGTCAGGGACCCCCGCTGGAACGGTCAGATGCACTTCACACTAACAGCTATTCACAGCATGCATGAGGATGAGAAAATTAGGGAAAGGACAATCGGTCGTGTTTTGCATACCGGAAGAGATCAAGTTCAGAACTCTGACCCTCTGTGGGAGGACCCACGAATCTGATCTTACCGTAGCAGACGTGCTTCGCTGGGCAATTTCAGAGACCTGGGACGATATGCAACGCAGCATACCTTTGTGGGCAGTGCAGGGAAACCGATATCAGGCCCAGGCCCGTCAGTGGCTGGTCTTGCGACAGGACGGGCAAACCTCGATATCAACATCTCAGGCAGAGGGTTTTCTGGAACCGGAATCCCAGTCCCTTGAACAGCGGTATAGTCCCGGTTGTAATAATGTCCTTTCTCTTTCCTCCCAATGCCCTGACGATGCGGACTCGCGGCGCATACTGGACCGATGCCGTGAGTTTGCAACTATGAAGTTCTCTGCAGCGCAACTCCAGGAAGAGCAGGAGCGAGAACTAGCACCAGAGATTGAGCAGGAAAGACAAGTTCAACGTCCGGCTCCTGCCGAACCGGAACCGCATTCTGTGCATCCTGATATACTCTCGTTCGTGGCCACTGGACACCTGGATGCATCATCCGCCGCCGTGAAACCAGCTTTTATGGTGTTAAAAGATACATCAGCGGCAAGATACCTGGATGTGGCCCAGTTCCCATCAGAGCTCCTTGTCACCATTGATTTTGCGAGAACAGTCCGACTGCCTAAATTATCTGCTCGGGATAGTTATCAGCGTGCGGTGGAATGGGTCCTGATGAGCACCGGCCATCCCTCCGAGGACGGAAGGCCCGTAGGGCACATGGTGATCATCAGCCCGTATGAAGCGAACAAGCTTCATGCTGACATTCGCGGGTCTAGCGCAGTAACGCTGCATCTATACGCACCTCGGCAGAACCAGAGTTCGTATCCTATCGATAGGCTCGATCTGTACACGATTCCGAAAAATTTAAGCACAAGGCCCCTGCGAGTCCCTGAGAGCCTACGCATTCAACTGAACCTCTTTGCGGGCCAGCTCTATATTTCGTCGTACAACGAGTATTGTGAGATATGCCGCTTTCTGGGAGTTGCGTTTACTGCCGCACCAGGGGGCTTGGCTGTCGCCGCGGATGGGTTCATCGTGGAGAATCAGCAGGCAGGAGCCAAGTTCACCCAAAGCCCCCTCAGGTTTCTCAAGGTGTTCATGTCACAGATACGGAAGGACGGGCAGGAAATTGACAAGACCCACCTTGGGAAGATCCTAGACGGAAAACTATTACTCATGGCGGACTTCCAAGATTTCAATGGCAGAGCTCGGACCATGAAGCTGAGCCTTCGAAATGTCCGATGAGATGTCTCGAGCGAACAGCATGATGGGACGGCAGGAAATGATTTTTGATGCCGGAACAGTCTTCTTTGTGTTCCGGGTGACTGGCGCTTGGCTTCTAGCTGGACCTGATCAGCTTCCTCTCAATGTAGTAATGTAGTTCTAGATTCCTCTTGTCGTAGAGGTTTTAAATGGCAATGCTCTCGAGTCCCTTCCCGATAATATATCCGTTTTGTTCCCTCGTTATGAGCCTATTCGTGAGGCCTTTCACGGATCCTATCTCACTTGGCACTTGGCTAGACTGCAATGGCGATGTAGAGAGGATGGTGGTTTGAGCCCGGCGAATAATGATGCAACAAGGATCACGATTGACTTGCGCCATATGGTTTCCGGGGTCCTTGACGTTAGTTGTAGAGGGGTGAGGAATAGGAGGGCGGGGCGTTGAGATAGTCGAGGCGATGGAGAATTTCATATTTATATATAGTGAGGTGGAAATGGGACAATGGCAGCAGTATGGAAAATTCCTTGCGCGCTTCAACAGGAAGGTCGGTCAAAGGAAGTAGCCAAACAAAAGCAAGAAAATGCAATGTAGACTTCTCAATGCCTCCAATCATAATATCTCGAATTTTGGTTCACGTCATCCTGTTTACGTGGGCGAGTCTGGGTATAGGCCTCGCCTGTTGAATGAGAATGGAATGACTTCCTTAGTGGTTAACTTATTAGGCGTTATAATTACAGAATGGTATGCTTCATATATATATATCCATTTCCCATCCCTGCTGCACAATTCAGCTACCGTAATTTTCAATAGTTCTGGCCTACGGAACCTCAAGCGGGTGGAGGTTCCAACCTGCTCACCCGTTTATTCACCAATGCCAAGATGAGACAATAAGGTGTGAAGCCACGAGCGGCAGGTCCGCCCTTCTGCTTTGCCACCAGGATTCCTCCACACCGGCATTCGCTCATGCTAAACTCTCTACGTTAGATAGACCTATGAAGGCGCTCATAAAACGGCTATATCCATAGAACGGAGACCCAGGCGTCATATAGCAAGAAGACGTCCATAAAAAAAGAAACTATACCTTACAAGCCAGCCACTACCACATAAGGGGCCTCAGTTTGTAGACCACTGCTGAACTAGCAGGTCTTGATCTGAGCCTTCGGTCGTCGTGGCCAGCAGATGGCAAATGGCTGGGCCCATCTACACATTTCCTTCCATCAAGAATCTCTCGGTGAAAGGTGGGGCGAATCACAACCACATTCCAGAATACGCGCAGTCTTTCCGTGCCACACTCTACGTTGCATACATTGTTTAAAACGATGCATAGACATTCTCTGCGGGCTGGCCTCACCAGAAAAGTAACGCAGAATCTGTTCATGGTCAGCATCCAGCTACATGCTGGGAAAGCACGACTCAAGTACTGAGAGTCTGGTGGGATGGTCTCTTGACATTACCACACACTATGGCCACTCCAGGATTGCAGCTTAATGCAACGGCTATCTTGGGCCAGCCTCTCAACAATATGCGGTCCAGGCCCACCAAAAAGAAAAAAAAAAAAAAAAGGTACATCCTTCTTCATGACATTCAACTCAGCTTGATGGGCTTATGCAGTACTAACACTGACTCTAGTTTCCTTCATCTACTCCATTCCAAGCTGAACTGTGTTGAAACTGTCATGCAACACTGGCCTTGGACGGATCGCAAGTTGCAATTAGAATGGGACATGTGGGAGTTAGTACATACATGACATTTTGCTTTATAGGCGGCAACGAAAATACATCAATCTGGGAGGTTTGCAAGAGCTGCTTGCATGAAAACACCTACAATCCGTCATCAAAAGAGATGCAGTTCAATTCTAGAATAACACTGAACGTCCAGAAGACTGTCACCTCCCTATGTCACCACTCTTTTAAGAGAACCGACTCTACGGCATCCATCTATCATCGATGTCTCTTCCCTGAGAGAATGAAAGACGTAGTTGCTTATCAAAAGGGAAAGCCGTGCACACAATATTCCCTTTACGATACAGGATATATGGAGATAGTTCCGTTTCAGGAACAACCTTCTGCGTTGCGAAGAAAGTGCGTCGTCAATACTTGGCCCCCCGCCAGCGGAATGACTCTAGAAACGACCTATTGCCTAGAAAACTTCCTTCCATCGTAAGCTACACTTGTACTTTCTCATCCTGAGTTAGTCGACCGAACGGCGCAGCTGGGTCGCAATTGCTATGGCGGTGGAAGCATCTGGACTTGTTGCATACTGTCCCTTGTAGAGGTTGTCCAGTATGCGGAGTGTGTGCAGGATCATGTCCTGCAGATCTTTCAGGAAAAAGTTAGCATGAAAGATACTTCAGGCTTTTGGCCTTGTTGGAGACCAATATGTCTGACAAGCTCGAGAAGTTGGTCCGTTGTCACGGTCCGTTGGAGTGTCAGTAGGTTGCGCTATACTCTCGCCTGGATTCATCTAAGACAAGTACCAGCAAGAAAAGAAAGAAAAAATACCGTCACCGACGAACCGTCATGATTGGGCGATGCCGGAAAATGAGGATCTGCAGGGGAATAAGTATTACTGTATAGCTCGTGAAAATATACAAATTAGATGTAAATGTCCGCTGGAGATACTGTAAGATTCAAAATCGCCTTCCGCCTGTGTTACTGTTCTGTTTTCTCAAGGCCCCACTGCCAAGAGTGCACCCCGTACACTAACCAGTCCCGGTAAAGCGAGTTACAGGAACATAACGAACAGTGGTATCGTTCATCCTCCAGCATCATGTCATATAATTTTTTTATTACGTATCCACTTTACCAAGGATAACGAATCTACTAGAATTTTCGGCCACTATCAAATATTGAAGACGATGTCTATATACACAGCAGCCATCCAGACCCACCTTTTAGAAGGATCTTCGCTATAGTAGAGATAAGGAGAGGCAAGGAAGGAAAAGGCGAGTATGTTGCATTTATTATACCATGGTGGAGAGAATGTGGAGAGAATCTACTGCTGTTTCCCAGTCATTGAGAATTTGGAAGAGGATATGGTATTTGGGTGTTCTGGACACAACAGGTTGCAGCGGAGCTCTGCACACTGTTACGTAAGACAGGAGGCATTATTAACCTTTCCCTGGCTTTTCCATGTATACATCCACCATCCATTCAATGACAACTAAAGCGACAGTTCTGTTCTGCTCAACCGAATACAGGCAAGTAAATCCATGCTTTCACCCACCCAATTGCGATTATAGAGCATGCGACTTGATTGTAATAAGACCTTGATTTAGACAATCGAGAGATATTACAAGGCGCTGTATCTTCGCCTGGGAAACAGCACCTCGCGCCAGCAACGTTGTGAAGGGTACAAAGTTCGGCCATTATTCATTGTGAGTTGGGCGTTTTCTCATACCCCTGAGATTGACGTCTGACAGGTCATATCCTGAGTTAGGATCTGCCCTATATTGAAGAAGTAGCTTGGCTACTGCTTCATGCTCTCCTTCTAATGCCCAGGTGAGTGGTGTCCGATCTGAGTTATCCTGAGTATTAGGATCCGCTCCCTGCTTAAGGAGTAGCTTGGCTACAGCTTCATGTCCCCCCCCTGATGCCCAGGTGAGTGGTGTCCAACCAAAGTTATCCTGAATATTAGGATCTGCACCCTGCTCAAGGAGTAGCTGGACTACTGCTTCATGTCCCACCCCTGATGCCCTGGAGAGTGGTGTCCAACCAAAATTATCCTGAGTATTAGGATCTGCACCCTGGTCAAGGAGTAGCTTAACTACTGCTTCATGCCCTTCTTCTAATGCCCAGGTGAGTGGTGTCCAGCCTGATCTATCCTGAATGTTAGAATCCGCTCCCTGCTCAAGAAGTAGCTTGGCTACTGCTTCATGCCCTCTCTCTGATGCACAGATAAGTGGTGTCTGATCTGAATTATCCTTAGTATTAGGATCCGCTTCCTGCTCAAGGAGTAGCTTGGCTAATGCTTCATATCCTCTCCATGATACCCTGGAGAGTGGTGTCCGACCTGAGTTATCCAGAGTATTAGGATCCGCTCCCTGCTCAAGAAGTAGCTTGGCTACTGCTTCATGCCCTCTTTCTGATGCCCAGGTAAGTGGTGTCCAGCCTGAGCTATCCTGAGTGTTAGGATCTGCTCCCTGCTCAAGGAGTAACTTGGCTACTGCTTCATGCCCTCCTTCTAATGTCCAGATGAGTGGTGTCCAGCCTGAGCTATCCTGAGTAGTAGGATCTGCACCCTTGTCAAGAAGTAGCTTGGCTACTGCTTCATGCCCTCCTTGTAATGCTCTAGAAAGTGGTGTCCAGCCTGAGCTATCTTGAATATTAGAATCTGCACCCTGCTCAAGAAGTAGCTTAACTACTACTTCATGTCCTCCATCTGATGCCCACGTGAGTGGTGTCCAACCTGACCTATTCTGAATATTAGGATCTGCTTCCCACTCAAGTAATAGCTTGGCTACTGCTTCATGTCCTTTTCCTGATGCCCAGATAAGTGGTGTGTGACCTGAGCTATCCAGAGCATTAGGATCCGCTCCCCACTCAAGAAGTAGCTTGGCTACTGCTTCATGCCCTCCTTCTAATGCTTTAAAGAGTGGTATCTGACCTGAGCTATCCTGAGCATTAGGATCCGCTCCCTGCTCAAGGAGTAGCTTGGCTACTCCTTCATGTCCTCCTTCTGATGCCCAGGTGAGTGGTGTCCAACCAGAGCTATCCTGAATGTTAAGACTCGCTCCTCCCTCAATCAATTTCACCATCACATCTAGGGCATTTTCTTCCATGGCAACACTCAACGCTGTGTTATTCTCATTGTCCCGAGCATTAACGTCCATGAAGTAGTACCTATCCCGCTTTGTGCTTGTTCCATAAATGATGGCACTCACAGCTACCTCCTTCTGGTGCAGCTGCCATTCTATGGAACGATTTAAAAGTGCCACCGCCATATCCTGATGGCCTCTTTTTATAGCGAGAAGGAGGGGTGTGTTCCCATCAATATCTCTACCATCAACCTCCACCCCATCATTCTGCAACAGATCGTCAAAAGCGCTTTTCGACGCAAATGTAATCAGGACATGGAACGCCGTCGCCTGGATGAATGGCCAACCTCGGGGCGTATAGACATTATCAGGATCAGAGACTCTCCATAAATTTGCTAATTTTTGTAAGGTTGACTTTTGACCCCAGTGAAGGAGGGCGAGGAGATCGGATTGAGGGATATTTTGTTGTTCCACCTCCTTGATGTGCTGAAACAAAAACCGTACAGCGTATGGTATCAACTGGAATGTCTGGAAGAATTTGCTACGGGATAGTCGCTGAGCACCTTCCAGGACTTCATCATGTGTGATGTATCTGAGACAAGCTCTTGATAATTGAAAATGACCAGCTCCAACGACGGACTGAGAGAGATGCGGGTCACACATAATACTGCTGAGGAATTTATTGAGCAGAAAGTCAGCCACTGACTGGTGTATAAACTGAGCTTCCCGATCAGAATCTTCCTCCCCAGGTTCATATTGTTCCCATATTTCACGCGATTGAAATCCTACCAATCCTTTGGAGAGATGTCTCACGTGAACCTCAAATTTAGTCACGGTATCAGACCAGCTGCTGTGACTTCTGAGCTGCGTTCCAGGTTCCATGTCTATATCAATAGAAAGTGCATCCCGAAGCTCGTGAGCAGACAGGGGTCTCTTAGCAAATAGAATCCATTGGAACAGCTTGACCATCTGCTGTCTGTCGCTTTCATGCACATCATTTAAAATTCTAGAGTATAGCCCGTCAAGAGCTTCGGGGATGTCAGCCAACTTGCTGCGCAGGTCTTCTCTCTTGGTGCCAGTAATGTTCTCTTCAATCACCCTGTTACAGACAAGGACTGCCCATTGAAATCCTCCTCGAGCTTTCGACAAAACTTCACTTTCAAAATACTTGCGATCTTCCTCTGCTTCAATTTCTTTCAGCATACCACCAACGACGCGTTGTATATCGTTAGTATTTTGTTGTTCCATGCAGATGGATGGGATCATGTGATGACCCAGGATTGGATAATGTCTGGAAGAAAGACATATTTTTGCCTGTCCACCTTTGCACTTGACTGCCTCCATAAGATCTTTGAAGTATGTCAGTAAGGTTCTGGCAGAATCCTTCCCACATTCATCAAGTGCGTCAATAAAGACGATGACCGGACTGTTCTTTGTCCCCTCTGTTAGGATCTGCGATACAAGCTTGCGAAGTTCTTCTTCCGGCCAGGTCCATCTACCTTCTTCGTAGGAACCATACCGCTTCTCCCGGTCTACAAACGATTGTGTGAGCTGGCAGAGGTAGTCCGGAAAAGAACATAGCATAGCATTCAATAGTGCTCTGAAGAGCCCCAGCGGCGTTCTCTGCAGAGTTGTCCGTCGACCGTGGATGAAAAAGGATACAAGCTTCCCAGCGTTTTTATCGGCCATTGACTGGACAGCGAATTTCATAAGAACGGATTTACCAGCCCCAGGATTCCCTTTGATCCACAGAAGCCCTTGTCGGCTGTTCAACCATGCTTTATATTGTGGGTCTTCAAAGAGCCAAGCGCAAGTGTGCATTGCCGGATGAATGTCGTTGTACCTATACTCTTGTTCGCGGAAACTAAGTGACCTAAGGCATTCTGTTTACAATCAGTCAAGAATACTAGTGGTAATATTTGACTTGATATGCCCGGATTCTCTCACCTTTCTCACTGTTACACAAGTCTCTTTCCCTGGAAAGAGTGACCGGTACAACTGACAAGAGAGCTTTGGCATAGGCAGCAGCAGTTAGGGCGGCATATCCTTGCCATCGTTTATTCTTATGCGAATCACAGTAGTCACAGATGCCGCGAATAACTAGTGATGGAAGTTCGTCCATGAGCCCAGCAGCCTCCATTTCGAAACAGAGTATGTCTAGGTCCCGAGCAATGAAATCTCGAGTCTTAGCATCTTTCATGACCTGATCTCCAGAAGCGATCAAGCCATAATGAATACAAGGGTCATCAGTTCTCCGCTCAGGTCGGTTCACTAACTGGGTTTGATCACATGCCAAACAGTTGTATTTGCTATTATCATGATCGTATGTTGGCGAAAATAGCCAGTCGGCTTTCGGCCGCGAAAACTGTTCCTTTAACTCTTCACTGTTGTGCAGTGTATCATTCAGTATATCACCGATCAGCCTTTTCCCGGTCATATAATCACTCTTTAATTGAGAAATGGCCTTCAACAAGACTGGAGGAGGTTTATTAAGCAAGCCAGTGTGCTGGAAGTGTCCGCCGCGCAGTGTCTTGCCGTAGTCAAATTGTATAACGCCACCCGAAGTGGCAGTCGGCATGCTGACCACAACATCACCAAGGCGAATGTCAGCACTCTGGCTCGGGACTCCACCCCCAATACCCACCATCAAGCCGAATCGGATATTTCGAAAGGTAGAAACCATATGGGACGCCACAGCTGTAGCGGATATTGTCCCATAGACACCACCAGGCAGACAGGCCACTATCACATTGTGGCTGCCAATCCTCCCAAGTGTGTAGACATTGTGATCGGATGCGGGCTGGGAAAGTGGAGGATGAACCTCATCAAGAATGGCCTTTGCCGCCGCCAGTTCTAGCGACAAGGCGCAGATCCAGGCAACCATATAGTCGTTGTGCGCGAAGGTCATATTATCTAGCACACAGAAAAGTGAAACTTCTCCATGAAATGATCAGGTAGTTTTGGGTCGGAAGAAGATAGAGTAGGCAATAAAATTGCAGAGTTAAATATTCCAAGATCCAAATCTGAGGTTTGAATTGGAGGGGTCATCTGACACGTGTAACTGTGAGGCTGTCGCGGTTAAAGGGCCAATCCTGGTCTTGAGAACATATAAAAAGCCAAAGGAGTAAATGGTGTGTATTAATAAGCAACAACACCAGGTACTTAATTAGTTAACTATAACATGATCTTCCCAGAATCCTATCAACAAGCCGCGGAAACTAGTTTGCTTTTCAACATCACAAAAACCTAAAGTCTTAGGTACAATTAAGTTCTGGGAGCTCTCGTGAGGGCGTAGCTAACTACACCTTAATTGGAACTAGATGCGTCACAACGTTTGACACGTAGGAATTTGGTTTCTCGAGATTAGTCATCGAGTCATCGAAGCTTACTAGATCGACAAGCGGGACGCCGGATCATTACGGTTGGTTCCGTCAAGCTCAAAGGCCGTAATTTGAAGAGTAATAATCCCAACATGTCGGAAATGACCTTCCGCGTTCTGTTTTCTGGCGCCCACAATGTCAATGAACCATTTTAGTATTGCATCGAATATCAGCTCTGGGTCATCCTCATATACCTTCCAGTTGCGCTTAATGAACGAACTCTGCAAACATTTCCTCAATGGGATTGAGGTCCGGTGAGTATGGAGGCAGGTACAGCAACTTCACCCTGGCGTTACTACAATTCTGTCCCACACGCTCGGTATGATGAAACGATGCATCGTCCATTATCAGCACAGGTTTGGGTTCCGGCTACCTCGCAATGATGAAGCAGCTGCTCCACAAATTTTCGAATATCAATGCATCACTAGTTCCCTGGAATTTACAGGCAAGCATAACACTATGCTGGGCATACGCTGGGAGTACTTGATATCACCGTTCGCGATGAAACCGAGAGATTTGCACCGGTGTTATCCCAATGGGGGACTATGCTGTTCGCCGGAATCTAACCCGCTTGTCGCATCCCGCCTCATCGATATGAACATGGCGGTACGAACGAAATTCAGACAGACTGTGAAGATAGCAGTTCCGTAAGTCCGCATTATGGTCTCCAGAAATCCGACGGGCTGCTTTCTTTGACCATCCGACTGGTATAAGTGCCCTCCTATAACGGCGGTTGTCGCTACAATCTCAAATTCATCCCATAAGAAAGTCGCCATTCGTCTAGATACAGATCCGGCTTCGTGAGAAGATGCTCGCAAAGGGCGTCTATCATAGGTGGGCCACTGTTCGTGGTCGGCCGGCTTTGTTCGGAGGTGCTCTGACACTGCCGAAAAATCGCAGGTTCGAACGCATGTATCGAATGCTGCGCTCATTGCAACCAGCCACGTCGGCCATTTGAGCGGTAGTCAATGATCTGCTTAGAATCATGCCGCGAATGAGCTCAAGCTGAGATGCTGCTAGACTCGGGGCCATTTGGAACACATGAACAGCTGCTCATTTGCTGCGGAAAGATGTGAGAAATGGTGTGGTGCAGGAGATGACTGATGCGATTAGTTACCTGTATCATACTGCTATGTCACTGTAAGAAACCGAAAGTTCCAGAAATATACAGTGCTCGTATCATACAAAACACCACTAGTACTGCCAAGGCGCTAAAGAACTAGAAGTGGGGCTGCGAAACAATTAAAGAGTGTTCGGAGCGGAAGCCGATTTCGAATGTTCCTGTACTTCGATACACTTCGATACGACGGTGATTCTACTCTGGCAAAATCACCAGTGGTGGATTTTTCTCGGAAGCTCCTCCAGATCCGGAAATCCTATACATCCTAGAAGGAGTTGTTGTGGCTGTCTCTTGAATTTGGGGAGGAAAAATGTCGGGACGGGCCGAGACGCGAACCCCTGAACCGCCCGACCGTGACGAACACGAAAACTCGCCACCGCGATTGGGGTGAGGCCGAAGCGCATGACAAGACCACCGGCCCACTATGCTCAAGAGCAAGAGGTCGATACTGAGCAAAGAAACACGCGCTCCCAGCGGAAGAAAAAGAACAAGGGCAAGCCAGTCGCCCAACGTGAAGCGGCGACTTCGGACGACTCCTCGACGGAGAGCGAGGACTCAGACGCCTCCAAACTTGTGAAAGCGATTGTTAAGCTCAGAAGAGAAATCGAACGACGAGATGAATCACACAAGGAGGAGCTCCAGAGAATCAAAGAAGAATTTGGCACTGCCCTCGCAGAGTTTCGACATGAATTACAGACCCTGGCAAATCGACCCCCGACACCGCAACCCCACCCCGAGTCATGCGCTCAAAACAGCCACGAAGAGATCCTTCGCGAAATCCAATCCTGCGGGATCCCCGTCCTATGCAGATGTTGCCCGTACCCCCCCCCCCCAACAACCAGCCAACCGAGCAATATACGGACTCTCTCATCGTGGAACACGACACCGACTAGCTTCACCGATACGTTATATTGCACGATAGACACTTCGAAGATGGCAGATACTGACAATGAGAGACCATCAGCAGGTCCAATTAGGACGGCAGTTGAGACCGAGATCTGGGCAATGGAGAACTACACGAGCTGGCGGTGCCGCGCTGTCACGGTGGACCCGAAGAACACCAACCGGATCAGAATTGCTTGCCGAGATGAGGCTGAACACCAGTTGGTTAAGAAGGTGGCGGAAACCAAGGTCGGCGCAGGCGCCCGGGTGCTTCGTGATGAACTGTACCCGATCAAAGTCGACAGCGTCAACAGAACTGCAGTGCTTGATGAAAACGGTGACATCCGAGCAGGAGCTGCGGCAGCCTTTGGCGAAGAGAACGAAGCTTCCATCGCTAAGATTGCATGGCTCAGCAGAAAGGAGAATGCGAAGGCCTATGGGTCAATGGTCGTCTATCTGACCAAAGGCAGTGATGCACGGAGGCTCCTGGCCGACGGGTTCTTTCACGCTGGGGGAGAATCCGGCGTGACCAGCACCTTTGAATACCGACCCCGACCGATGCAATGCTACAATTGCCAAGAGATTGGGCATAAGGCGTTCCAGTGCAAGAACGCGCAGAAATGTGCCAAATGTGCCGCGGAGGGCCACCACCATAGTAGCTGCAACCAAATGATTCCAAAGTGCATTCCATGCGGATGCCCTCACGAATCGTACAGCAAAAACTGTAGGAAGCTCTACCCATCACATCATGAATAAGACTCTCCGAGTTATTCAACTGAATGTGCGAAAACAGGATGCGGTGCACGAGAGCTTAATGAATGATGAAGAGACTCAGAACGCGGTGGCGTTAGCGGTTCAGGAACCCCAAGCAAGGAGGATTCAAGGCCGGCTCTTGACCACCCCGATGGGACACCACAAATGGACGAAGATGGTCCTCTCTACCTGGAGGGAAGGCAGGTGGGCAATTCGAAGCATGCTCTGGATTAACAAAGAAATCGAGGCGGAACAAGTGCCGATAGAGTCTCCGGATCTCACGGCAGCAATTATCCGGCTCCCCGAGCGACTGATTTTCATGGCATCCGTTTACGTGGAAGGGGCCAATTCCTCAGCTCTGGACGATGCGTGCAATCATCTACTCAACGCGATCACGAAAGTACGACGAGTCACAGGCGCGGTGGTGGAGATTTTGATTATGGGAGACTTTAACCGACATGATCAACTTTGGGGAGGAGACGACGTATCATTGAGAAGACAAGGTGAAGCAGATCCAATCATCGATCTCATGAATGAATGTGTTCTCAGCAGTCTCCTCAAACGAGGCACAAAGACATGGCATAGCGGAGGACACAGCGGGGACTACGAGTCGACCATCGACCTAGTCCTAGCCTCGGAAAACCTAACAGACTCCGTGATTAAGTGTGCCATACTCGGGACGGAGCACGGCTCGGATCACTGCGCTATTGAGACTGTATTTGATGCCCCCTGGTCGCTCCCAAAGTTTCAGGGACGACTTCTGCTGAAAAACGCTCCATGGAAAGAGATCAATGCCAGGTTAGCGAACACTCTTGCCGCCACTCCGTCGGAGGGTACAGTGCAGCAGAAAACCGACCGGCTCATGTCGGCGGTCTCGGAAGCGGTGCATGTGTTAACACCAAAGTCGAAACCATCACCACACGCGAAGCGGTGGTAGACCGCTGATTTGACACAGCTCCGTCAAATACACACATATTGGAGAAATCACGCCCGCTCCGAGCGACGGGCGGGACAAAAAGCACCCTACCTGGAGACGATGGCCCAAGGCGCGGCAAAACAATATCATGATGCCATCCGGCAACAGAAGAAAACGCACTGGAACCAATTCCTTGCCGACAATGATAACATATGGAAAGCCGCTAGATACCTGAAATCGGGAGAAGACGCAGCGTTCGGGAAGATCCCGCAGCTCCTCAGAGCGGATGGGACCACCACCACCGATCACAAGGAGCAGGCAGAAGAATTGCTGGCCAAATTCTTCCCGCCCCTGCCGGACAATATTGACGATGAAGGGACTCGACCACAAAGAGCGCCAGTCGAGATGCCTGCCATTACGATGGAAGAGATCGAACGACAGCTGATGGCGGCAAAATCTTGGAAGGCACCTGGCGAAGACGGTC
The DNA here is from genome assembly GCF_001889945.1 of Aspergillus brasiliensis CBS 101740. Lineage (NCBI taxonomy): Eukaryota > Fungi > Ascomycota > Eurotiomycetes > Eurotiales > Aspergillaceae > Aspergillus > Aspergillus brasiliensis. The sequence continues at coordinate 69,955 of NW_027137473.1, forward strand.
TGCCAGCAATAGTCTGGAAGATGACTTGGCCTACGGTCAAGTACAGAGTCCTGGATCTCTTCCAGGCATCGCTGGAAGAAGGCACGTTGCCAAGACAGTGGAGACATGCGAAGATCATACCGCTTAAAAAGCCGAATAAAGAGAACTACACCATTGCCAAAGCATGGAGACCAATTTCACTCCTCGCGACGCTGGGCAAGATACTGGAATCCGTGGTAGCAGAAAGGATCTCACATGCGGTGGAGACTTATGGTTTGCTCCCGACCAGCCACTTCGGCGCCCGAAAGCAGCGGTCCGCGGAACAAGCACTCGTACTCCTGCAAGAGCAAATCTACGCGGCGTGGCGCGGCCGACGGGTCGTGAGCTTAATCAGCTTCGATGTCAAGGGCGCCTACAACGGAGTGTGCAAAGAACGGTTGCTTCAAAGGATGAAAGCGCGAGGCATACCGGAGGATCTGCTCCGGTGGGTTGAGGCGTTCTGCTCGGAACGAACGGCGACCATCCAAATCAATGGGCAATTGTCTGAGATCCAAAGCCTTCCACAGGCTGGACTGCCGCAGGGCTCGCCACTATCCCCAATCCTATTCCTCTTCTTCAACGCAGACCTCGTACAACGACAAATCGACAGCCAGGGAGGTGCGATTGCGTTCGTAGATGATTTTACCGCGTGGGTGACCGGACCGACTGCGCAGAGTAATCGGGAAGGTATTGAAGCAATTATCAATGAAGCACTTGACTGGGAGAAAAGGAGCGGCGCGACTTTCGAGGCAGACAAAACAGCAAGCTGATGAACAGACTGCGGAGAAAAGGAAACCATATCAAGATTCTTTGGGTCCCTGCCAGCGAAGACAACAAACTGCTGGGCCTAGCTAAGGAGCAGGCCAGAGCCGCAACCCACGAGGACGCTATCCCACAAGCACAGGTCTCCAGAATGAAGTCAACAACATTGAATCTTGCACGATCCCAAGCAGTCACCACGAAAGTCTTGCCAGAGGACGTAGGGAGACACGTCAAACGAGTGGATGCCGCACTTCCAGGAAAGCACACCCGACAGCTGTATGATGGATTATCGTGGAAAGAAGCGACCGTGCTGGCTCAACTCCGAACCGGCATGGCAAGATTAAATGGGTATCTCTACCGGATCAATGTCGCGCAGACAGACCAGTGTGCATGCGGACAAGCAAAAGAAACCGTCGAGCATTTTCTCTTCCGATGTCGGAAGTGGACTACGCAACGGATCGCACTGCTACAATGTACTCGAACTCACCGCGGCAATCTCTCCCTCTGCTTGGGCGGCAAATCACCTTCCGACGATCAGCAATGGACACCGAATTTGGAGGCAGCACGAGCCTCAATACGAGTTGCAATCGCCACGGGCCGACTCGACGCCGTCTAACCATGTCAACCAAGACAACGACACCCTTCCCCCAACTAACCTACACCAACCACCTTGTGCCAAGAATGGTAGACGCGCTTCAACTGCCGAGGATAGGATGTTGAACACTTGAAGAAGCGCCTTCAAGCCAGTCTATTAACAAAACTACTAACCCACAGGGATCCTACGATATTGACAGCTGAGAGGACATATACTGAAAGGATCTATGTATGGGCTCCAAGGAGATACAGCAGATGTACATTAGAACCTGTGTTGATAGATCAGTGATGGTTGCCCTTTCGGCTGAGCCGCCGGGCGTTAATGAATTGTGTGTGTGTGTACTTCGATACCAGTCTTGTGATCACGAAGCACTCCAGCCTTGATGCGTGGTCAAGAGCGCTTTTGAATAAGCAGGATGTGCCGGGCGTGCGAACATATATATCGAACGATGGATTGCACTCCACATGTTTTGGCGTCCCAGATACTGGCCCTGAGGCACTCGAAATCTGTGGCAGTGTTCGACATTTGTCTGACCGCATGTGAGCATATTCCTGCAGTCAAATCAGGGAACAGTGTACGGTATAAACTCACCAGGCCTTGGGTCGAGGAAACGGTCGCTGTATGCCTGCCTTGCTGTTTTAGTGTCACTCGATGCGGTGTCCAGGCTGGCTATGAACCGCAAACGACCACTAGAACCGTGATTCGGTAGAAGTGATGGTCGATACACTCTTCTATCTCTAGGGATAACGACAGCATTCATTGCTGAGCTCTAAGGTTGCGGTTGAATCGGGCGAGCACAGAAAAGGGGAATACATAGAAGGTGCAAAGCCGATTAGATGCAAATACCACGGTTGTTCAGGTACGGATGTATTTAATAGCTGACCCGGTAGCCCTGTAACCGGCTTGGCCTCTTTTAAAGGACAAGTTGGGGATACCGAACAGACACACAACGCTTGACGTCTAAGTGTGGGACTGAGTGTCATCCCGCATGGATATGAGAGGATACTCGTAGAATTCAGAAGGCTGAAAGGACTTCTGGGCATAGTGGAGGACTGGACACATGCTGCAGTATCTGACAGGATCTTCTTCTATCCGAGTTTCGCATGAGACTGTAACTGAGCTGCTCTAGACAAGATGGGGCGCGAATCATAATGGTTCGTAGGGCATCTGGACAGTGCGCTAAGCTCGATGTGTAATAGCGCACGTTGCGTAGTACGCTAATGAGTTATCCTTCCAGCCCAGAACCTCACGGCTTACCGCCTCCAGCCTCCAGCCAATGGTCGGGGGCACCTGCCGGGGGAAGTGGAACACATTAAGCACACTACTGGGCCACTACGCCAGGACCTTTACCGCCGGAGAACAAGCAGAAAGTGATGCGTCAGCAACCAATTCTAGTCAATCTGTGAAGGGAATACAGGAGCCTCAGGAATCATGCAGCATCTGACATCGTCACATCACATCCGCATTAGCGCGTACAAGCAGCTCTGTTGCGAACAACACGGAATGTGATGTGATAGGTCAGGAAGCACGGAGCGAAGACCTGCTCCTCGTACCGATTCTACCTGGCCACAGTTGCAAAGACATAATGTACTAGTAGCATGAGTGTGGGGCCGACGTGGCCGGTCACGTGACGCTCGTTTGACGGTTTGTCAACCAGCCATTTGCTGCCCCGCCTCTTTCCCCC
>NW_027137474.1:0-15131 GCF_001889945.1 Aspergillus brasiliensis CBS 101740
ATAATAAAATATATTAAAAAAATAGAAGGCCCCTGTAGTAAAAAGATTTTTAATATTACTATAGCTGCTACTATCTACTCTACTATCTATTCCTACAAGAAATCATGGAGATTAAAATATAATAATAGAATTATTTTTTTTTATTTTTTTTTTTTTTATAATTTCTTCCTCTTTCTATCTCACCAGCCACTGTATAGAGAAATAAGATAACAAAGCACACTAGAAAAATAGAGGATTTTTAATATTATAGAAGCTATTACTACCCACTCCACTATCTACTAGCTTAATAAAATTATAGAGATTAAAATATAATAATAAAATTATTTTTTTTCTATTTTTTTTCTTCTATAACCTCTCCTCTTTTCTACCTCACCAGCCGCTGCACAGAGAGACAAGATAACAAAGCATATTAAAAAAAATAATATTATAGATAAATATAGTACTAGTTTATCTACTTACCTCTATATCTTCTATAAAAAGAATACCACCCAAGTACAAGAATTATAATAAAATTATTAACTATAATATTACCTTCCTCCACTATCTGGTCACTTGGTGGCGTCGCGGAGGTTGAAATATATTAATATAATTATAGATATTCTATATTATTGCTATAATATTTATTAAAGTAATATTTAATACTATAATATTTATTTTAATAATACTTAATAGACCCAATTAGGCTTAGTATTTATAGAGGAAGATACTAGCCTAATTTAAATTTTTATTATATATACTAACCCAATTGAATTTCCGTTACATGCGCTAACCAAATCTGGAAATGAATATTGCTATCTTTAAATGCTTATAACTCTATACAACAATCATTTCAAATGATGAAAGTTATATCACTGTATTCCGTGTAAAAAGCACTATCGAATGATACTAGTTTTGAACTTATCGGATGTCATTTGACTGTTGTCCCGTTGTGCAGATTTCCCTACTGGACACAATTAGTTTCCAGTCGCATACACACAACACAACCACGATTTCGATTGACAACAGTCGATTTGATATCAACCCTCTTTTCTTCCACGATCCCCCACTTTACACATTTCCTAAGTCTTTGGTAATTTGTTCTGGCTTCAAACTTCGTCTGAAGGTCAAGATGCAAGCTGTTGGAGGCAGCATGCCGTCTACCTTCAGTCTGAAAGTACTCGAATCTGCTTTGCTGATGCCTAGCCCTGTCATAAAGAAATTGTCAACGATGTCTTCAGAATCAGCAATGATTTGGATGTTGCTTTGTACCTTACGCGCTTTCTCATGATGCTCTATAGGACTTTTAGTCCATTGTACACTCGAACACGCCTAACTTCAGGTCTACTAGTAAACTAGGAGAATGCAGGCCGTCCGTACTCCGTATAAGAAAACAAGCATCCAAACTAAAGAAGTCAACCAATCTACAGAAGGAAAATATATCTTTATATTTTTTAAGAATAAAAAATCTTAAAGGGGAAGTAATCTTATAAACCTCTATTAATTAAGTTATTAGCAAAGCAGACTTATCAGGCAGAAAGTACTAGTAAAAACAGTACTTAAACAGTTAATAATTCTTATACAGTAGAACTACAGATTATTAAAAGAATATCCAGAACAGTAGAATCTTGGTTTGAGCAAATCAATCATATTTTCTTTAACTATATATTTGGGAGTTTAGCAATAGAATACTCGTCTATACTTACTTACAGATAGCTGCGCGGCACTTTTCAGCTTTATTTCTCTTCTTTTATCTAAGACCAGTTATTCCTTAGATAACTATCAGTCTGATACCTCCTCGACCCAGTTCGATGGTATGTATACCAGTGAAGCTAAGCTAACAGGGACAGGGAAGCGATCCTAGGGTTTGATATACTGCCTACTGGATATATTAAAAATATGCCTCACCCCAGACTGAGGATTATCTAAGAAATAACTAGACTTAAATAAGAGAAAAGAAGTAAGGCCGAATAGTACTGTTGCAAGGAACTCTTCTAGGGGAAAAAGTCAATACAAGACCATAAGGCCATCATTACCCGCAGATACTCTGCGGACCCCTAGAATCCCCTATATACTCAAATACACTTGGAACAAGGCAGGTATTTTACCCTTGTAAGGACTTATTTCCTTACAACTGTATAGCTATTTGTAAGTAAATATAGATGAATATCTATTACTAAGCTTCTAAATGTATGGTTACTCAAAGCCTGTGTTATTGAACGCGAAGAATAGAACTAGTTAAATACATAAATAAATATTTTTATATATTCTATTCTCTATATACTATTTATATATCTCCTGAGATATATTTTGTAGTTAATCTAATCATTGCCTAGGATCCCTGTATACCTTAAATATACTATTTATAGTGGTTGAGATGGTAGATGCTCACATGACATGTGGATCTCTTGGGTATTCTCCCAACAGTCTGCAGCTCTGCTGGATAAGAATTACTAACTGTCCGAGTACTGCCCTTGTTGGTGCTTTCTGCCTGACGAGTCCGCCTCGCTAGTAGGCTAACTGGCAGGATGTCAAACCCTAGGATCACTTCCCTGTCCCTGTTAGCTTAGCTTCACTGGTATACGTACCATCGAACTGGGTCGAGGAGGTATCAGACTGATAATCTATTTAAAGATAACTAGTCTTAGATAAAAGAAGAGAAGTAAGGCTGAATAGTACTGTACAGCTATTCATAAGTAAGTGCAGATGAGTGTTATATTACTAAGCTTCCAAAGATAGGTCACTTAAAGACAATATAAATTGAGCATGAAGAACAGAACTATCTAAGTACAGGAATAAGTGTCCTTATATATCCTATCCTCTGTATACCATATTGTATACCTTCCTGTATACCGTAGACCATATACCATATACCCGTTCGTATACCTTCCCATATACCCATAGTCACGTGACGCGTAGCCGTTCCGAGCGTCCTTCTAGCAATCCGTAACTTTACTATTATTAAATAAGAATAAAGCTATTTAAATTAGTAAATGTCGGAGGGCCAGGGGTACTAGACCAAGAAGAGAAGGCGGTCTGGTACCACTAGTCACTATAGAGTAAGGTTGGAAATTAAGGTCCAGTAATGAAGAATTTGATCATGAAAAGATCAAGAAGTAGGATCGAAATACACTAGTCCCAATTAGGAAACTAAGTGAATAAATTTAATAAATACAATTGACAAAGTAGTCAAAGGGAAGCAAACCACCTTCCTAAATAGGAAATAAATGGATCCTTATATAGAAAGTGAATGATCTGGATTGCTTGCTTCAAAAGAATCAGCTAGGGGTCAAGAGGCCCTATTTATGATCAATTCACTGATGATCTAGATCATGATCATGAATCACTGATTTTAATCATTGAACAAAGAAAGCGGGGTAGGAACAAAGAAAGTGGGGTAGGAATAAAGAAAGTAGGGTAGAAAGTAGTGAATAATCAGTTTAATCAAAGAAATAATGATATCAAGAAATACGAGAATTCACATGTAAAATGATAATATACTGATTTCAAAGAGTCTGACCCAATCTTTTCCTTTTGAATTGGAAATTCCATATAATTTGTATGGAGGATTCTGTTGGTTTAGAATCTGCTGGATTTGTTGATTTTTTCATAATTGAATAAGAATTTGATGAGTAAAGAAATGAGGTTACCAGCCGACACTATTAATCTCCAATTATACTGTGTTATCGTTAATAAGGAGTTTTTTATATACTGCTAAACTATATACTATCTGGTTTCTCTTTAATACCAGTACTAGCTATTGTGGTGATTCGGGGAGTAGGTATATAGATCTAAGAATAATTAAGAAAAAAGCAAGGACTAAAACTAATAAAATATACTATTATATATTACCAGCTGTCTTACTGAATCCATAGGAAACCCAATTAGTGATTATGAAGTCTAGTATTATATAAATCCTATTAACTACTATATATTAACTACAATGCTTTACTAAACTATATTCAGCCTGCTATATTAGTATGGTAGTACTGATTACCCAATCCCAATTCTAAGTATAATTTAATCCAAGATAAATTGAATAATATTATAGGAAGATGTCTGAAGCAGCTCTCTAATAATAGTAATAATAGTAGCTATAAAAATGGTTTTATACCAGCTGAAGTAGTTGTGACGGCGAGTGATGTCCCAGGGTCACATAATCTCTATTTATTTGTCTTGTTTACTTGTATCATATTATTTATTTATCTTTATATAATTATATATTCCCCTCTGAGCCTCTTCCTTTCCTTCCTCACATTAGAAATTCTCATTACATAGCACTAAATATGACTATTTAAACGGCTTCAACAGTAGTCACTGAAATAGATATATAAGAGCACTCCTAGAAGGGCTTCTAGTTAATAAAATATAATAATAGTATTTTTTTTTATTGAGTTTCTCTCCTTAATAGTACTATCAGCGGTAACTGTGTCAATTTCTAGAAAGGTAGTGATTCTAAAAGTCTGATTAGTCTATTAGCTATTATAAGGATAGATTTCTGAGGTATAGGTTACTATAATTATAAGTTGGCAAGTGGTGCTACTCCAGCTTGATTGTATTTATAGATAATGAAGGCTAATATTACTGTAAGAAATATCTGTGCAAGATGCAATGACTTTCCGTGAAACATAGTAGTTTCTGTCAGTGATAGTAATAGACAAAATGGGATGTCGATCTTATAGAGCCAAGGATTTCAATGCAGTTTATATTATGTCAGAGTCATTCCAGAAATCTGGGGACCCCGCATTATGCCTTGACCATACCCCATAATCTTTTTGCTGGGGATCAAGGGACCGTTACATAAACAAGGTGGAGGCTTTTTTTTTCTTCCTTCCACGGAATGTAAGATGCCGTGCCCCCTCCCCGATGGATAAGATTCTCCCCGGCTCGGATGACAGAGAACTCCCACCGAACGTTCGGTCTACGTGAAGGTTCCTACTCTTTCCCTGATATATTCGTAACTCTTTAACACATCACTTTTGGATCGCCTCGAAAGATACATTTACCTCCGGACAATTCTTAAGCCGTATTCGATCAGCTGATAGAAATCTGGGTATCAAATCTCCAAAACAGGCTTCCTGTGATAGCCTGAAGAACTACTTATGGCACAGGGTGCCTTAGAAGTCTGTATATTTATTAAAGGACTTTCAAAATCTGGAGAAAGAAAGACTAATCATAATAATAAATTCTAATTATTTTATATATCTAAGTAGCTGTTTAAATATCTAATAAATCTTTTTCTTTTTTCCTCTATTCTTCGTATTCTATTACTAATTTTTTTCTTAAATAATTTAACATTCTTTTCTCTGTTTTTAAGCCTCTTTTTATTAGTTATTGGTAGCTTCCTATCTTTTAAATATTTACTAATTAATATTATTCTTAATTTCTTCTTTATTAGAGTAGGTTAAATCATGTAACCACTAATATAAAAATTATTCTATAAAACGATGTTTCTTGGTAAATAACTACTGATTCCTCAAGAATCAGTCTATTTAATGGATATAGACTACCTTCGTTATTATTATATAAATGTATAGTGTTTTGTGGTTCATTCCTTACCTAGTTGACAGGCCTTCTACCCTGACAAGTAGACCCTATCACATAGAGGAAACATGGGCAAACAGCAAAGATAAGCAAGTGAATCAGATAAACAAAGCGAACAAAACTACGTCACATGATCCGTCACGTGCCTCCGAACGCTCATCACAAGTAGATCCACCTATTTTGAATTTTACTTGTTACACTCGCCCTTCTACAAGTGTTGAATTCAATTAGTAAGTATAATGGTAGAAAAAGGAAATTAGGCACACTCACGCAAATCTGAAGGCACTTCTTCTGGTCCAAAGCGAGGACCGTCGAGTTACAGGTAACATCGCACTATGATGATTGGGTTAGAAAACAGAGTCTTATTATTGTTGCCATTGGCCGCATTCAATAACATACCGCAATGTTGCAAGTATCGTTTCCGAAAGAATCAGCTTCGGCCTCAGCTGCGGCTTCACGAGCCTTCAGGGGCTAGGTTTAAAACTGTCAGCGATTCAATAAGATAGATAGAGAGCTGAGGTGATTTACACCGAGGTCGCAGGCCTTGTCACAAGCCTCCTTGGCAATACCTGCAGTTCCCACAATCTGTTGGAAAAAGGTTTAGTTGTAATCTAGAACATGTTCCCTTACTAAGAACTTACACAGGCAGCCTTGCAAGCATCCTGGCAGATCTTCAGCTCCTCGCCGGTAAGGGTCCAGCAGGTACGCTTAGCGAGGTGGCCGTTGACTTCCTCAAGGGCGGGCGCGGCGACGGCCATAGCAACGAGGAGAGGAGCAATAAGAAGCTTGTACTGCATCTTGGATATTGGATTGGATTGGAAGAAGGTGGAAGGTTGACAATTTAGACTGGAAGATTGAAACCTACTGAGATGTCTGAGGATCCGGGCTGCTTGGTTTTCTTCAGAGCTGGGAGGGAATGGGCCCCATTTTATATCTCTTGTGACGGGATAGTGTCCCATTGATTTCGGTGTATCTCTCCTCTTGTCCGAGGTACGGAGCAAAGATATCTCGGGATTCTGATTATTCGTGCAACACTCGAGGCCATGGCGGCAATCCTTCAGATTCCTTCGGCCGAGAATGTCTCAAATAAGATGCTACTAGATGTAGCCACAGAAATTTACTGTTTTGTAACTTGGATCGGTGTCGTGGGAACATCATGCCGTGAGATTACTTCGCGATAATGCTATGGAGAGACCACGCTCAGTCGTCATTTGGCTAACAATACTCAGAGGTATATGCTGATGACTGTCATCATAGGGTACATATGTGTATACTAGTGTACTGTAGTTTTGAGTAATGGATAGCGAAACGCCTTATCGTAAAGTGGGAACAGAGGGATGACTGGCTCATACAGTAACTCCGCCGCACCAGGGATGTCATCCTTTGAGCACCGGTGCATGGTGGCAGAGCACTGGTCTACCAGTAAAATACCCTCTAGACCCAAGTCCCTGAGCAAAACCGTGTGGCAGATCTTCACCCTATACTCCATGTAGGCAGTGCGTGCAGCGGACCTAGTCTACTATATTTACAGAGTACTGTGATGCTATAAACATCGCTTTGACATAGGCAGGATAGTCTGGGCGACAGATTCAAGCAAGACCGCAATGAACCTGACGACCTAAGCACCTAAAGGGGGAACGCCATAACTAGTTACTACTTACGGTCTCCGTCTTATGTGATACGCTATAAGCATAGTGCCTTACGGTTATCCATCCAATGCGTACAGCGGCTTCTAGACGACTGGAAAAGAGAGATATATTAATTATCCTGATAATTAAATGTAACTCTAGCATACATAGACAGAGTATACCTAGGAAGGCTTTTTTTTTTTTTTTTTTTTTTTTTTTTTTTTTTTTTTTTTTTTGCAGAGCTAGAGCTGAGATGCTTGAAGGTAGTTAAGATAAATAGTTATTATCTCATCGTTCCTAGGATATTATGTGCAAGCACTATATATATGTATGAACATGGAATTTGCTATACACAGTGCAAGCAATGGCTGCCATTATGTCCCTTTGCGGGCCCCTTCAACTAAGCTCGTGAGATGCTAGAACCCACCCGCTATACTCCGGAGTACAACCCATGTCTATGTTGTAACACTCCCCAACCACATAAGGGTACTTGTGCATGAGGCAATTAACATACAACAAATGAAGTAAATGAATGTTGATCCTGTGGCAGCTAATACCTAGCGTGGTCTTGGTAAAGCTCAGCCATAGTCACGGTTTTGGCTGCAGAAGTGTTGTCAGCCGGTGGATGAGCTGTTTCACTGTGCCTTTTCTCCCACAAATGATTATTACTATCTTGATAATACTGAAGACTAGTACACATTGCATGAGCAAGAATCGTTCAAGCAAGAGTCCTAGATACCAATGTTCACTAGCTTTATGAAAAGGCGACCACAACTGACGATCAGCCAAGACGAAGGCCCACTGTAGTGTATGGTTTCTGCTCTGCCCCTTTGTTCAGACTACGAGCCGTAGCGGGGCAATTATGAGACAACATAAAAATTAAGCTAATTAGGGTCAAAATGATCTACACAAAACCCACTTACGCTTGCTTAACAATAAGACTAGAAAGCTTGGCTACTACATCACTAAGTGGGTGGGAAGGATTGCTAGGTAGAAACCGTTAGTATAGCGGAAGTCTAAAGGAGCCAAAATTTAGCACGGGGCGTCCATATTATTATAAATTGACATACTGCCGATGAGCGGATATTGTAAGCTCTAAAACTCGAAGGAATGATGTTTCACCGAGGAAATTCCCGAAGTTTACCCTCTAGCTGGACTTTGACTGTAATGTCGCTACAACATAGATCTAAGCTAATTAGGGTCAAAATGATCTGCACAAAGGCTACGTACGTTTCCTTAACAACAAGACTAGAAAGCTTGGCTACTACCCTCTCCAGTAGTATTAAAGAACTTCAAATCCGTCTTGATCCTCCTACCCTGTTATCTTCCATAGCTCCGCAGCGCTTCCTACAATGGCACCACCGGGCGTGTTCTTTTCCTTAAGGCTTTCACAAGCGATATATGCTGTCGCCACGTTGGCGCTCTCGAGTGTCGGTAAGCAATAAAAGGGGTTCTAGCATAATTGCGATGATCATGACTAATATAAGGAATATCAAAAGTTGCACATTCATACTTTACTTCGTTTGAAAACGTCCCGTGGGAAATTAAACTTGTGTTATTCTCCTCGTTCCTCTCACTCATAGCTGTCACCTACCTAGCTTTTAGATCTCTTTCACCCTCGAAAGGTACATTGGCTTACTATTTTGACACAAGTTGTGAGCTAACCATTGCCTAGCACTGAGCAAACCCTTCTCCTTTGCAGTCTACTGGCTTGTCTCTTTTGTATCTCTGGTTGCTTTCATCTGCCTTGCTAAGCTCTTGGCCGGAGTCAATGAGTGCGAAGGCGCTCTGTGTACGATGACCAAAATAGTAACAGCTGTGGTATTCTTCAACTATACTGTGTGGGTAACTGCCACTACGCTTATCGGAATAGAAATGTCGAAAGACAACGGAAGAGCCGGAGAGGTGTGTCAGGAGAAGCTGGCGGTTCTCTCGAATGACTAGACAACTCAGTGTTTGGTTGGGTGCACGAAACCAGACGCTAGAATGCATTTACGCGGGATATAAAGAACGTTGATTTATCCATGTTGGGGTCGGGTTTCTCTACATAGCAAGGGGTGATGTCTTCGAACTAGATCTAGTATTATTAGGTAGTGAGGGATATATGTCAATGTCAAAGGCCGAATACACGGTCGAGACAGGACGTAATACACAGAAAATCATGTGACCAGTGGTACTCAACATACCATAAAAATCACACAGTAAAAGCTTCTGGGATTTCACTTAACTAACGTGTTTAACAAGCGAGCTGCGCAGTCCGGTACACATAGTACATACGATAAATTACAATATTAGATATTTCAATAATCATTAGATATATGAGCTATTCCTGGTAGCCTAATGCTTTTTATATAATATCTTTCCTGGTTAGGGAGTTTTAGGAAATTTGAGACATTGGTAGTTGAGATATATACACTTAACAGGCCTCAGTGATGTATTTTTCAATATCATAATAATGCAAGTTTTTGATCTATTTGAAACTGATATATACTACTAACAATGCTTATCAGTAGCTATCGCTAGATAGAATACTATTCAAAAAGTGTTCGTTGTTGAGATATAATTGTAGCATCTATTGCATTTACTATGGTGTCCCGGCTACGCAGCTCGCTTGTGTGCACAGCTCGCATGTGAAACACGTTATGCAGCAATGTAAAATCCATCGTTTTAGAGTCAGTGGAAGGGGGCAGGAAATAATAATATATGTATTTTAGGAGGGCGGGTACCTTATTAGAGTTCTATAGTTAACTGGTCTTTCTATTACTATTCTACAATTGTATGCCGTGCATGTTACGAAATGCGTCGAGAAATAGTCTCTAATAGGACTCGCAAGGAGACCGAAAAAGAGGTGTCAACGACATGTTGGTTAGTTAGTATAATAATATCAGGATGCATTCCGGGAAAACAGAACCCGGCATCATCGGAGGAGAAATCAATATAAGGCCCATCGAACACAGAATCCCCGAAACTCATGCTAGTCCCGAATAAGGATATTCCACGAGAAAGGGCAGGTGGATACCCAGGTTTTGGTGTGAGTTGGTACATCAAGGCGAAGCCAGGAGGAGGGGACAAGCGGTGTAAGTGGACAGGCATAGTTAGCTTAAATCCCTGTTCTTTTTTACATCGCGCTACGTCTTGTATCTTAGGGTAATGTGGCTGGTTGTGATATAACCATTGATAAACTCACTCGGCCTATATATTTCTCCGAGACAAGCATTTTTCTAGAGCCAAACTCTTAGACCACTTGCCACTTAATCACGCGCATGTGGGCCGGGCTCTTTGTCCATTCGGAAGAGAAAATAAAAATGCGGCAAATGCGAATGAATAAATCAGACAACGGAACTATTCTATTTTCCGCTCTCCGAGCAATCGGAGTCAACTAGGAAGTGACAGTGAAATACCGTACTGTGGAGACTAAGGGCCGAGAACTCCGAGAGTTAATTAACTTGGAGTCCCCGATGAGTTGCTAACAGAAACCCCACCCTGATTCCTGTTTCATATCTACTTGGCATGATCCTGATAGAAGTAGATTGGTTTTTGCTCCCTCTACAATATAAGCCGGTGTATATCATCCTCTTGATGGCCTTGCTCATATATTCTTATTCTGCTACTTATAGTCATCACTAGATAGGTTCTTGTCACTGGTCATGTGGACTGTACTGCATGGATGTCCCTGCTTTATCTAGACTTGATTTGGATGATTCACCTGACCTTGTCTCATTGGTAACTGCAGCCTGGTAGATCAGCGATATCCAATCTAACCAAGGCTGAATAGTACTGCACAGCTATCTGTAAGTAAGTACGGACGAGTGTTATATCACTAAGCTTCTAAAGATAAGTTATTTAAAAATAATATAGATTAAGTACAAAGAATAGAACTATCTAAGTATAGGAATGAATGTCCCTATATATATTATCCTCTGTATACTATATTGTATACCATCCCTGATAGTAGTTTTAGTAGTAGTTATATACCTACCTACCATGTCTTGGCAATGGTAGATAGTAGTCGCTCACGTAGTGTGTAGCTGTTCCGGGCGTCCTTCCAGCCATTTGTAACTTTACTGGGTAAGAGCGGTTGATTGCCCGAGCGCTGCCTTTATCGGCGCTTTCTGCCTGGCGAGTCCGCCTCGCTAGTAGCTTAACTAGCAGGGGTCTGTAACACAGGAGTCTATAACAATGATATCTCCTGCTTCTATTATTAGACCTTTCTATAACGCATGTCGGCTAATCGAGACGCAAAATTCATGAATGTAATATTCTGTTTAGAGATTTGCAAGTGGCTATCCACTGGTGCTATGGATCAAAAAGTAATTACACATAAAACTCTTATAAATACTTTATCCAAGAGCCCCAGGCCATTAAATACTTATAGGCCATTGGCAGAGACTTCTACATCTGTTTCTTGTGATCTTAAGATATAGTGCTTCTCGTAGATGCATATCTCATATGATTTGGGATAAGGAAGGTGCCTCTTAAGGTACAAGTAAATAGCAAGACCAGATATACCAGTACCAACGATAACAATCTTCATTATGAAAAGAGTAGGAAACTAAGACTGGCTCTAGAATCTAGCAAATAAGAAAGTAGATCAGAAGGAGGATGCCCTCTTTATAGTTCTATATATATTGCACCCCTTTTTTGTATGCAGAATGGCTGACTATTTATTATACCCAACTGGAAGTAAAATTGAGGCACAGTCGGAAGAAGAACAGTCAGAATTTATTTAGAAAAGATTGCAATATTATATATAGGTAAATAATAAAAGATGCTTTTTACTGGTACTGAGGACCACCGCTATCTCTTCTGAGGCCACGCTTTTAGAATTAAAGCCCGCCGCGCCATCCCTCCCTGAGTGAAATCACGGAAGCTCAACAGCAATCATACTTATATACACTGAAAACGTCAAGGTCGAAATTTCTCTTTCTACTCCGTTGCTGTTTGATTGAAATCCAAGCACTTGACTGGACAATCAGAAGCGCTCAATACTTGGAAAAGAGAGGCAGCAAGGCGGATTTGGCTCGAATCAGAGAAAATCAGTGGCGGTCCCGCGAACGGCGCCAAGGGTCGCAATACCCCGGACCATACTGGATCACAGGAACGAGGGTGATACGCGCTAGCGCCTTCTCCACCTTATCAAGCTAACTAACAGTCCCATATTTCCGTCGACACAAACTGTCACTGCTCAGGAGCCTCAATCGTTCCTAGCCAAAGCCTTAGAGCCCCCTAGGGTTGGAATTAGAGAATAAATAATATATATACTAATAGGAGCTTGTATGTCCCCCTAGGTTTACTTTATCCTTCTATTATTGTCTAATCACTGCAGTACTAGTTCTAGAAATGGCGCCTTTAATGGTCTTGCATGCAATGCAAACTTCGTGTTAATACTCCACAGAAGTTGGAACTTGCTTGACCAATTACTTCAGTTGCTCATGTATACCCCTGATTTAACATGGAAGGTTATGGGTAGTAAAATTGACAGAAAAGTAGAAGCCTCTATAATCAGTGACTGAATGAATACTATTCTATTTGCAAGCATTTTCTAAGGCTGAAATCATAAACACTTCAAAGAGCACTTTGTCCAGTCACAGCTACCTGTATCTATTAGAACAAAAAGCAACGGAGAGTATATTGCCCTTTGAATAGGTACCAAGTCAGTTCGGATCAGATATGCTTTATTCAGTCTATAATATTCATCATCTTGGATCTATTCCTCCTACACCGCGACAAGATCTTAAGAACTGGTCTCATGGGCTACCTGAACCGTCAGAATCCCGGTCCTAACCCTGTCCCTGGGAGTCCCCCCTACGGATGCAGGGTGACGACTTTAGTCTGGACAAACTCCTCCAACCCCCAGCGAGCGCCAAACCGACCCCAACCACTATCCCCATACCCTCCGTGAGGCAGAGTCGGCTCGTCATGCACGGTCATGGAATTAATGTGGACCGCGCCTGCCCTGATAGAGCCAGCGAGCTCAAGAGCGCGGTATTGATTCAGGGAGATTATTGAGCTCGACAATCCGTACTTGGCCGCCTCGATAATGGCCATAATCTGTTCTTCCGTCTTGACCACCACAATGCCTACCACCGGCCCAAAGGACTCGATTTCGTACAGCTTCATCTCAGGCGTCAACCCCGTTACCACGGTTGGAGGGAAGCTCCGCGGCGAGGCGTCGTGGACCGTGGGGGGTGTATGGATTTGAGCGCCCTTATCGCGCGCGTCGGATACGAGCATCTCCACCTTGGCTTTGGCTGCCGGGGAGATGAGCACCGAGGGGGTATCAATATCATGCAGGATGGCCAGAATCTTGGCTTCGAGAGCCGGAGCCATGGCGGTCGTCACCAGGACCTTGTCGGTCGACATGCAAATTTGACCGTTCTACATCAATGTTAGCTCTGTAATCCTCACAGGCCAAGTCCCGATCGTGGGCTTACATTGAGAAAGGCGCCTTTAGTGATCTCTCGGGCCGCAAGATCTAAGTCGGCGTCATCGAGTACCACGGTGAAGTTCTTACCACCCAGTTCTAACAACACGGGCTTGAGGGCGAGGGCGGCTTGCGAGGCGATGATACGCCCGACCTGGGTCGATCCGGTGAAGTTGCATTTCTTGATGGCGGGGTGGTTGATGAGCACATCGAAAATATCCGGCGCGTCCTGCGGTCGATGCAAAAGGAAGTTCAGAACGCCAGGGGGGAAACCAGCTTCCTGAAACAGCGAGGCGATGAGGTAATGGGTTTGGGGACTCAATTCGGATCCCTACGAAATAGTTAGTTCAGAGACGATCTTCCGGTCCGCATCCGTTCGGAGGAGGGTAGTTGCCTTCAGGATGGCGACATTCCCTGCGGCGATAGGAGCCACCACCGCACGGAGGCCCAAGATTATGGGAGCGTTCCAGGGAGCGATTCCGAGCACTACTCCGAGCGGTTCTTTAAGGACCAACCCATAACCGTGTCGGATAAAGGGCAGTGAGCCCGTGGCTATACTGGTGGTGAGCGCGCCATACTCCTCGATCAGACCGATAGCGTCGTTGGTGATGATTTCTGCCCATAGGGGGCCGCACTGGATCTCTTCATCGCACACACGCTTGACTTCCTGGGCTCGATTGCGCAGAACCTGGTCGCCTTGATGAGTGATGGCGCCCCTGAAATATTCCGGGCTTCGGGTTCGCATACCTCAGCCAATTTGAATAGCAAGGTCCGGCGCTCTATCGGGGTGGTTTTGGACCATGTTGCAAACGCCTGCGCGCTGGACTGTGCGGCTTGCAAGGCCAGTTCCTTGGTCGCGCTTTGGTAGAGGACGGGGTCCTGAGCATGTTCGTTGACAACGGTGCCTTGGACAGGCGATATGACATCTCGTCCATCAATAATGAGGGGAATAGTCGACATGTTCGGGGGTGTGAGGAGTGCAAGGCTTATCGAGCGATTAGTTTGCCCTAATTTCACTGGGTGCTGCACGGAATTATAGCCACGACTGGCGCAGGTCTGATGTGGGGGAAGAGCGGCAAGCAGGTTGCATGCAGAACGGCAATGAAGAGGCCAAAAGTCGGAGATACGGATTAGTCCCCAGATGGTCAGTTGGAGCCAAGACAGATGCCGGGGAATCCGCGGATCATACCCCCGCGGGCTCTTTGTACTCCGATTGACCCGGTAAAAGCGTTAGAATGGTGGAGCGTTGCAGGGGTCTGAATTCTTTCAATTCTGCCGTTTATATAATTATTAATATGATTATTAATACTTTGTATAGCCATCTTCAGCGTTGATCACCGCCTGGTACCTTGCAGGTATACTATTAATTAAATCATTTAAAAATACTTCTAGTAAAGCATCCCACGCAGCCCGTATAACCTCATGTAACTGATTATATATTAAATACTTATCCTAAGGGAAGTATCACTTAATCCAGTCCTTTATCTAATTCTAAATAACTTCAATTGGGTTGAGATCTAGTAAGAATACTAGCTAAATAATTAGAAAGATCCCACGCT
>NW_027137474.1:15420-30249 GCF_001889945.1 Aspergillus brasiliensis CBS 101740
AAGTTATCCAGGTTTCATTAGTCCAGAGTATTCAATCCTACTGATCCCATGTCTAATTTTGATGTTTAAGAGCCCAGGCTAATCTTACATATTTATTAGCTGGTAAGAGAGGTGGTTTTAAAAGTGTTTTACAGTATAAATAGCCTTACTTTTTTAAAAAATATGTGAACACTGTCACTCCAACAGGAAGCTGAAGCTCTTTGATAACACAATAATATAGTAATCAATATATATATTTTAAACTTAATATCTATTATATAATCCAATCAACTTCTTTATCTGAGAGTTTCGGTAGATTGCCTCTTGACTTTTTGAATATAGCTTATTGATTTTAATATGTATATTATACTTGACAATAGCTAATATATAGCTAATAAACTTTTTATTAATAGGTAAAACCAGCATCACGAAAAGCAAGAATGCGGATTCGATCATCACGAGTAAGGTATTTTGAATATATCAATTTAGAGGTAGTAGGTTCAGGAGTAGAAGGCGTCTTTGAAAACAATAAGAACCAGTAAAAATCATCGATTTTAACGCGTTTATGGACTTCAACGCGTGGCTATATCAAGTAAGCGGTGTTAGGTAAGACTCACCGCTTGAAAGGATTCAGATCCCTGCAACGCTCCACCATTCTAACGATTTTACCGGGGTCAACCGGAGTAGTACCGAATTGGCGTCGATATAAATATATATATATATTTGAGCATGCGTCTCCTTAAGGGATATGACATGACACAGGATTCTTCAAGTGGACACCAAACTATGATGTTCAAGCCAAAAGTGGCTGACGAGGATTGTAGAAAGTATCTGACTGGTCCCTTATGAGAGCTATTCTACTTTTCTGACTAGAGTCATTCATACTCTTCATTTCTAATAGTGTTGCAATGCTGCATCTCACATTTAATATACCTAAGTCTAGCTTTATATCTCTTCGGTAAATTTATTTATTCAGTATGGAATACAAGCCCAGTCTGCTGAATTCCTTAAATTGCGGGATTCCGACTGAACAGGATAACGCTATAACATGTTACAGTATCGACTCTCTACTCTTTCCGCAACCCCCTCCATCTCCGTCCATGCCCGGTCAATCTCGCGCTCAGTTTCGTAGCCATAACACCACATCTGTGTGGCCGGATCACTCCATTGATTCGGACTGTGACTGAAGGGGAGACCCTCCACTTCCCGCGCCATGGCCGCATCGCGCGCCTCCTGCAAAGGCCCATCCGCAAAATGCCACAGCTGGCCATTTAGCAGACTGGCCTCCTGCATCTGGCTTGCCCGGACGATCCGCACTTTCTCGAAAATGGCTAATGCATCGGACAGCTGCTCCGGGGACCGCATGTGGGATAAGGAGCGCGCCAGACCCACGCCGCTTTCCACGGCCATCGCCGCGCCTATTCACGGACCAGTCAATGGGATTTCACTCCAAATGGGGGCGTACATCTTACCCTGCGACATATATGGCAGCATCGCATGAGCCGCATCGCCCAGAATGACCAACTTGCCCCTTGTCCAGCGAGTGAGCAACGAGCCGCTCATCAAGGGCCATTTGATCGTCTTCTCCACCATCCCAATGATCTTGGCGAGACTGTGGGTACACATGAGCAAGGGGGGCGTCGTATAGACATGCATGAGAAGACTCACACAGGGTCCCATCCCTGGAACTCGGCCTTCATATCCTGCAGGGCCGTCCCCACGTCCCACGTGGCCGGGTCAGAGGTATCCCGGTGCGAGAGCACCATGTTAAAGGCTTTGCCCGCCCCGATCGTATAGGTCATGACGTGTCTCGAGTCGCCGATCCTGTGGTCTAGCGTGAGAAATAGAAGAACTTTTCTGTGGGAGATGCAGTGAAGAGACTACCAAATATTCAGTGCCGGTCGCTCCAGAATCCAGGACACTTCGGGGTCATTTCGCATCCGGTTCACGTCGACGACCGCCCGATAGGCAGCGAAGCCGGGCTTTACGAAAGGCATCTCCTCGCCATTGAGGATTACCTTCCGAGCCACAGACTTGATGCCTGCCATCCTCTCAGCTCACGTGGTCATAGAAAAGGGTAGCAAAGGGAGGACGTACCGTCCGCCGCAACGACCAGGTCTCCCGTGTGGCTTGTGCCGTCTTCCAAGGTGATGCTACCCAGCACCGGATCGTAATCGACGACTCTTGCCCCCAGCTGGATTTCAATACCCATATCCTTGGCTTTCCGACACAACGCCGAGTGAAAGTCTGCCCTATGGATCACGTAATAAGGCGCGTGAAAGTTATCGATGAAGTCCGGAAGTAGCCTGGTCTTTCCAATCACCGTCCCATTCTGCCATCGACGGAAGGAGATAGACTCTGGCGAGGTGATGTAAGGCTTCAGATAGGGCTCTAGCCCGAGCTCAAACAAGATGCGGGTCGAGTTGGATGGGATTTGGATCCCCGCACCCACTTCCCCCAGCACGGGCGTCTGCTCGTAGATGGTGACCTTGTGGCCGGCTTGCGTGAGAGCGATGGCCGTGGCCAGCCCTCCGAGACCCGCTCCGACAAGAAGGATGTTCAAGCCCACCTTGCCCATGGGCTTGAGGGAACCGGGAAGGGCGCCCTCCAGCGTCTTCGCAAACTGGAGGCAGTTACTGGGGTAGGTTGGCATCTGTTCTCATTTCGGCTGTCAGAAAGGATGATTATACTATGTCGATTAGATTGCCAACACACTGACCATGAGTGATCGGTGATTGGGAGCCGCTCTCGGTCCTTCTCTGGAATCCATGACCGAAATCTGTACTGACAGGGAGACGTTTCTGTATCTATAACTTGATGATGTGGCCCGGGCTGGAGATGAACTACAGGTAGCCTCTTATAACTATAAGGTACTGGTTGAGTGGGTGGTCTCGACCTGGTGGCCGACCCGACCTTTCCCCGCCGTTTGCCGCTACCCGTTCTATGCCCGACAGGCAGTTTCTTATCCGTCCTCCTCACAAGTGATAAGTTCTGAAGCGAACGCCCAGTGATCGACTCGGAGGAGGCTGTCTTGAAAGTTGCCGGATTCTGTGATTCTGCCAGATACAAACTATACTAATACGCCGTTCGTCAACGCTCGCGATGGCACCTTCCATGATCGACACGCCTCCACAGAGCGCGGACAGCGCGGCGCAACTGCTTCAGGATCTTGAGGCCAGCAAGACTCTGCCACTCTGGGCCCAGATGACAAGACTCAACCCCCCGGAGCCGAACCCCACCGCCGTCCCCTTTGTGTGGAAGTATGACAGCATCCGCCCTAACCTGCTGCGTGCCGGTCAGCTGGTCACTGAAAAGCAGGCAGAGCGAAGAGTCCTGATGCTGGTGAACCCCGCTCGAGGTATGCCCCCTTTGGGATTGGTTAGGCTGGTGGTCCTCTCCAGACCCGTTAGTGACACTCCCCAACCGAGTAGATGCCCCGTACACCACCGATACACTCTACGCCGGCCTGCAACTAGTCATGCCGAATGAGACCGCCCCAGCGCACCGACACACCGCGTTTGCGATGCGCTATATCATCGAGGGCAACGGGGGCTTTACGGCGGTACATGGCCGACGCATCCGCATGCAGAAGGGAGATGTGATCCTGACACCTACGTGGAACTACCATGACCATGGCAAGGATGGCAGCGGCCCGATGATCTGGCTGGACGGCCTGGATCTGCCCAACTTCCGACACTTCCGGGTCCATTTTCTCGAGCACTTCAGCGAGCCTCGCTACCCGGCCGAGGATGTTGACACGTCTGCCTCTCCCATTGTCTTTCCCTGGGACCAGATGAAGGCCCGGCTGGATGAGACAGAAGGCAATTGGGCCACACAGCGCTATCTGAAAGCCGATGGTCGAGAAGGTAAGACTGCTCCCGACGCCATACGCTCCTTTCTGCACGATTGGGGACTAACAGAGGGGGGAAAATGATCAGTGAGTCGTGTACTGGGCGGCTGCGCAGAGAGGCTGAATGCGAGCACGTCGTCCCCGCGCCGGCAAGACACCCTGTCCGCTGTTTATCATGTCATCACCGGCAAGGGTCGCTCGGAGGTCGGAGGTCAAACGCTGGAATGGAAGGCGGGGGACACTTTCTGTGTGCCCTCCTGGCATGCCTACCAGCATTTTGCCGATGCGGGCGAGACGGTCTATCTTTACCGCTTCGACGATAAGCCGATGATCACGGCGCTGGGCTTCTATCGGTCGGCGGAGGATGATACTGAGAAACCAATCTCTGACTGAAGAGAAGGGGTGCTCTGATGCAGTTCATTACCTTTAGTTGGGCAATGTTGAAACGACGTTTTAGGTCAATATTGAAGTCGTAAGAAACGCTTGATTCTTTCTATCTAGGCGCGCTCGGAAGGAGCGGTTGAGGTTACGGTGTTTCGGGTCACGTGACCTTGTTTACTAGTAATCTACTGGGATTACGTTCCAACAGGCAATGTGCAATTTCTCACCTGGGAATAGTTACGTAATGATATTATGTCTGAGTACTAGTTTGGTGTCGAGTTGGACTGCAGCTAATGTAATGGATAGATATGTCCATGGACCACAACGAGGTAACTAGTTGTGCGACCCGTAGTATTCTAGTCATGGTGTTAAGATATGTATATATTTTGTTTAATATTATTAAATTAATGCCTATATATAGAGAAATATCCACTGTCCAAACCTAGATAAGTAGGATAAGCTTATCAGTTTGAAGAGGCCTAAGGCACATGCACTGGTTATTTCCCTACCTATATATACTATAATCTGTTAAGCTGTGGGATTATCCAGGCCACAGCGTTGCAACAGCGCGCGTCACCAGTGGGTTATCCCATATATAGTTAATGCATTTAATTGCAGGTTGGATTAGGGTTTACTTAGTCCGTACGGAGTTAGATCCAATCAAATGTGCATATTGGTCAGCCAGTCTAACGTAAGCGGCAAGCGAGTCGGCCAGGTAAGCCAGTCGGCCACCTCTGTATCCCATACTAATCCAGCAATTTTTGAGCTGTAATACTATAGCAAAACTTTATATAATCAGGTTTATATTATAAGACTGGCATATTAGAATGCATCTAACCTTCGTATATAAATGTAAAAAAATATATATCAATATATTTTCAAGTAATATATATTACACTGTATTTGTTTGTAATTTAACTTGAACTAGTATTATATATGATATAGCTCACATTATATTATTATTTTTTTTTGGAATTATATATTCTTCAAGTATACATACGCTTACGTTAGTAGTTCCAGGCTCTCAGCCGAGGTACAGGATCCGGACTTTCCCCGCGTTCCCGCTTACCCTTGTTACCTCTTCCCCGTCCCCGTCCCTGTACCCCCGTAGCCGGTCACAGTTCCATTCCTTCCCCTTGCACGGGCCCGTTCGCGACAGCTTCAGTAGAAGCGAAGCTAAGCAGAAGCTGAGCCATGCCACAGGCAGGCATCAAGGCAACCCGCACCCCCGTCATGGAGCCGCCGTCCGATCCTCTCTCTCTTCAGGGACCACCGGGCAAACGTCGCCGCGTGGCCCTGGCTTGCGATGTATGTCGCACGCGAAAGTCCAGGGTAGGTAGCGAATCCAAGGATTGACGTGCAGCAAAGATGAGCCCTCCCACTGATTGCGGCTGTCCCTAGTGTGATGGCATCCGGCCCCAGTGTGGCATGTGCCAAGACCTGGGATTCGAATGTGTCTATACCCCGCCAGTCACGGCCACAAATGTGATCGTGCAGAAAGAGTGAGGCCCCCGAAACAGCCCGTTTCTTGTTGCTGCCGTGTGTGTGTGTGTGTGCTAATCAGGCCTAAGCTACCTCAAAGACCTGGAGTCCCGGGTGAAGTCGCTGGAGAAAAACCTCACCACCATGCAATCAGACCTGTCGGGACTAGCGGCGCGATTAACCAGCAGAAGCCCGCCGAGCGAAGGTCCGCTGGAGCCCTGCCATGAGCCCCTAGCCGACCTGGCAGGGCCCGAGGATCCCATTGACGCCATGGGCGCGGTAACCTTCGCGGATGAGGAGGACTGCGGCTATTTTGGTGAATGCGATTCGTCTCCCATCCGTCCAACGCGTAAGCTAACAGGAACCTGCTGCAGGCCCATCCTCGAACATCGCCTTTTTGCGGCACCTGTCCCGCGCAGTGTCGCACCGCGAAATCAACCAAAATGAAATCAACACGCCCCGGCTCGACCAGATTGCCTATGATGGCGGTGTCGTCAGCGCCACCCGGCCGCCATCGCCGTTGTCGGGCTGCACGCCCACAGCTGGGCGGCCCGGGCTCGTGACGAATCCTGCCTTGCCGTCGTCCGAAGAGACCTTACGGCTGATTCGCCGGTTTTTTTACGAGACGGGATTGCTGTTCCCGTACATCCACGCCCCGACCTTTCTTGAGACATATGACGAATTCAAGAACAATGCCAAGAAAGTCCGCCGAACTTGGTTAGGCCTGCTGAGCATCATGCTGGCCATGGCGAAGGTGACCGGCGTATCCGGCCATGCCCCAGCGGAGACGCGGATCAAAGAGTCCACCGTCTACTATCGACAGGCATTGAACCTGTGCCGGGGCGAAATGCTCCGAGGGACGACTCTGGAAGTCGGTGGGTTGATACACGTTGTCCGCCGAACTTGGCGTAGTAACAACTGACCTTCCCGGTAGTGCAGTATCTCCTGCTCATGGGCCAATATCTCCAGGGGACACAGAAATCCGTCCAGGCGTGGACCGTGCACGGACTCGCCGTCAAGGCCGCGCTGCAGCTCGGGCTACATTCGAAGGATGCCTCCCAGGCGTTCTCCCCTCTTGAGCGCGAGACACGAAAAAGAACATGGTTTGGTTGTGTGGTATTGGATCGGTATGCGCCCCCCTCAATGCTTGCATTGGGTGTGGAGCCCGACTAAACAGCTCCCTAGAACCTTAAGCATGACCTTCGGACGACCGCCCGCGATCCCTGACAGTTATGTTCAGCTGGACCTCCCCATCGTCGATTGTATCGGCCAGGGCGAACCGTTCGTCGACGACAAGACCATCCGTCATAGCATCCAGTTCTTTAATAGCACCATGTCAGTTGCCCCCCTTCCCCACCCCCCCAAACCCCGCCCCCCAACACTCTCCCCCAATTCGACTGCCCGCACCGACTGACCCTGACCAGAACCCTGTACAAGCAAATGGGCAACATCATTGACCAAGTCTACGGCCAAAATCTGGGCTGTGGCCCTGGCCTGTCGGTTGGTGAGACGGTGGGCCGGGTGCTGTCGATTGAGAATCAGCTGTTTTCGTGGGTCATGGCGCTTCCAGAGAGCCTTCGTCAATTAACACTGCAGGGGCTGCGCGAGGAAATCAAGAAGTCGGAGAACCAGCCGGGGCCTTTTCTCTCCCTGAAGTTTCGGGTCATCCTCACCCTGCGTTATCTCCATACCCAGATCCTGCTGCATCGGCCCATCCTGGTGAAGTTTCTCGACGCGAGCCTCCCGTCCGGTCTGGAGCCTGGCCAAGAGCGGATTCTGAATGAGATCGGCCATAGTAGCATGAACAAGTGCGTCGAATCGGCCATGGAAATTATCGACATAATCCACGAACTGGTCTTTACAACAGGGCAGCAGCGCGATCTCCTAGGGGCGTGGTGGTACTCTCTGTATTATAGTAAGTTGCCAATTTTCCTCTTTAGCTTCCATTCCAGTTTGCCGGTGGCTCATACTTTCTTGTCTTGGGGGGCAGCCTTCAACGCGGCACTGGTCATTATTGGGGCCACCTGGGTGCAGCGTGCAAGGCAGTCGGCCCAAAATTCCCCGGCGCACCAGCCCACCAATATCCAGCTCTATCCTGGTCGCGCTGTCGCAACTCTGTATCGACTGGATACGGGCAATCGGATGGTGGACCGCTGCAGGTATTACCTTGAGCAGTTGATCTCAGTCCTCCGTTTACAGCGTAAGGGATTCCGTGCAACCCCCCGGTGGACTTCGATGACGCTAATCGGATTGCACAGCAGAGGACCTGACTGGTACTGCCATGAGCAGCGTCACCCCGGGCTTTGACTTTTCGTCCTTTGGCATGGAATGTGGAGAATTTATGTTGGATGACTTGTTTACAAATATGACGCACGCACCGGCGTTGGAACGTTGGTAGGCTATCACGATCGACCGCATTTCCGGTCGTGGATAATGAACGGTCAAGGTGAACGGTCAAGGAAGTCTCTGGAACAGCATCACCGGTTTCTTGCTCTTTCGTTGGGAAACAGAAGGTCACAATCTTCGCGTTAAGTAAGATAAAAAAAAAAAAAAGAAAAAACTATCAATTCGAATATTTATCTTCCTTCAACTGAACGGCACTGAGGACCGCTGACTCAATTACAATTGCTCTGTCTGTGGCCCGATATCTCTCCCATCCACCCAACTTCCATGTAGACCGTGGCGCAGACGGATCGGAAGCAGGATCTTGGCCTGCGCGTGAGTGAAGTCTCGCGTGTCCAGCAGATGGAGCTCGCTGGCCATGGTCTCATAATTATTAACCAGTGCCAGAACAAACCCATCTCCCTCCGTGGTCGAGTCCTTCCGCGGGATAAAGACCGGCTCTTGGACCAGATAAGTATTTCCGGGGAAGTAGACCTCCGTTTGCCCCGTGGCGTTGTCGAAGTGGGCCAAGGAGTTGTACAACGGGTAACCACCCCCGAGATTGGGTGCAATCCGTTCGAAATCGGTACCCAGCTGCGGGTCCATCAGATCGAAGTAGCAGTGGCGATAGGGATGGGTGGCGAACCGGTCATCGATCCGGTAGAACTCCGAGTTGCCCTGGTGCAGGATTTCAGGTTCGGGAAGGACGAGATCCTCGGTCTGGGGATCGAGGGTGAATCGGACCAGCTGGGAGTGAATCGAGCTGGGCTCAGGTGCGTTCCCCTGGGCGTCGGGCCACCAGAAGAACCCATTTTTCTCACCTAAGCCCAGGTCGATCACCAGGTGACCTTGTTCATCCTCGTAGGCGTTGGCCGTATGGCCTGGGAAGGAATTCTTATACTGGAACCACTGCATCGGGTGTTAACTTGCCGTTACTCCAGAAAGATGGGCAGAAAGGGACTGGTATAAGTACCTTCACATCTTCGGCTTTGGCGCCCCGTCGGGGAATGACCCCAAAGTAGAGCGGGGTCTCGGGGCTCCATTGCCAGTGTTCCCCTCCTTGTTTCATGCGTTCAATGTCACACACTTGAGGGATGATTGGGAAGACGACCTATGCGGTCTGGCATTAGCCTGACAGCCCCACCACTTTGTCGAGAAACAGGTTCAACTTACCCAGTTATCCGTCACGGCAAAGTCATGGATCATCGCCACCACCGGCGCGACCAGCCAGGCCACCTCCGTGAATTGGCCGGTGGGCGAGACTCTGTAGTAGCACACGTCGGGTGTCCCATCTCCCCGCGCTTCGTATCCGAAGCACACCATCTCGCCCGTGACCGGGTCAAACTTTGGATGCGCGGTGAAGGTGAGACTGGGCAGCTGGCCCTCAAAGTTATAGAGCCCCTTGGTCTCCAGCGTGACGGGGTCCATGGCATAAGGGGGAGAATCCTCTTTTAAAGCCAGCAGCTGCCCATTGAAGAAGACCACATTGGTGTTGGCGGTGCTGCGGACTTTGAACTCCACCGCATCGGTAAACTTATTTCGGTATTTGCCTGTTGTTGAAACTGTCAGATTTTGATGGGTTCGTCTATACTCGAGGGAGACGGCTGACCACTAACCGAGCAATGCGCGTTGAGCCTCGCGCTCTCGCACGAACTTCTCCGTTCTCACGTACCGTTGCCGGAAGGACGCTCGGCCGTCTTGGATGCGGAAGGCAGCGACATTTCCATCTCCGTTGAACCACTGTCTCTTGTCAGTCTGCTGGATGCCTGGGGTGGGAGGTTCCTTACGAGATCATCTTCGATGAAGGGAGGCAGTTGAGGATCGGGCATGACTCTATAAAAGACTCCATCGATCTCCTTGGGGATCTCACCATATACTTCCAATTGGGATACATCTCCTTCCACGCGACAGGGCTTCATGATCCCCGAAAATTGAGGGCGATCGGGAAAGCGCGTTCTCATCTCGGACATCTTGGGTGCGAATGATTGTGGAATAATCCGTAAAAGGAGAATCTTTGTTGAAGGGGGACACTTATAGAATTTGCCAGGGTAAACGGTATAAGCCAATGTGATCTGTCTCCTTCCCACAACTGTGCCGCAGCGCATCGCGGGACCCCCGGGGAAGTGTCTCGGGGAGCAACCGGGTCTCCCATGTCTTTGGCTTCTCGGCTGGACTGATGCAAATCTCCAGCCGGAGTTCCGTAGCAGGACTGACTACTAACAGTTCCGCTCTCTCCCCGACGACTCCCCGCCCCACCCCGATGAGCTATTAATATGGGAGAAGGGTATAGTTAATACACTCTCCAGGCTTCTGGTCGTCCTCTGGTTTCCGGTGACAATCCCATCTTCCACATTCTGCCAGCTGAATATGTCTCTTCCTTGGAAGCGTCTGATCCGCTTTCGCGCCCTCGATGGCCGCATCCTGCGCGGCGAGCCCATCTTGCCCGCGGAGAGAACGATCGATCTCGGGCTGGTCACCGAAGCCGATCAGCTGCAAGCCCGCATCATCCAAGGCCAGGACATCTACAATACGGCGGGCGAGACCAAGGTGACGGATGAGGTTGTGACTGTGAAACAGATCCTCTCCCCGCTCGCTCCCAGCGACGTACCCATTCTACGCTGCGTGGGCCTCAACTACGCCAAGCACAGTACGTCGTGAGCCCAGTCCCCCTTTTCCCCAACCCCCCCCCCGGTAAAGTCGCGATCTATTTCACTAATCTATAACCACTTCCCATAGTCAAGGAAGCCGGACGCACGCCCCCGCCTTTCCCCTTCATCTTCTTCAAGCCCAACACCTGTGTGCATGACCACGGCGTGCCCGTCGTGATCCCGCGGATCGCGCAGGACGACCAAGCGGACTACGAGGGCGAATTGGTTCGTCTCGCCGCGTTCTTCTCCCTTCCATCCACGATCCCCTAACCGGGCTGCAGTGCCTCGTCATCGGCAAGGACGCCAAGGATGTCCCCGTGGAGCGTGCCCTTGAGTACGTGGCGGCGTACACGGCCGGCAATGACATTTCCTCCCGGAAATTGCAGCGCGATCCCGCCTACGCCGGTCCCGTCCCACAATGGGGCTTCTCGAAAGGCTTCGACCTCTTTGCGCCCCTGGGCCCCGTGCTGGTCGCGGCATCGGAGATCCCCGATCCGTCGCAGTTGCACCTCAGGACCACCATCGATGGCGAGGTGCGGCAGGATGAGACGGTGGGCGATCTGCTGTTCGACTGCGGCTACTTGATCTCTTATCTGTCTCAGGGCACGACGCTGCAGAAGGGCAGCATAATCATGACGGGAACTCCCGGAGGTAAGTGGTAGTGATTGGACAGTTTTTGGGTCTGCTGTTGCTTGGTGAAGCTGATTGCCAGTAGGTGTGGGCGCCGGTTTAAACCCCCCAAAGTGGCTGGTTCCGGGGACTCAGATGGATGTGCACATCTCGCAGATTGGGACCCTGCGGAATCACGTTGTTTATGCGTAGAAGCGAGAGGAGGGAGGTTGATGTGTGTCCTTTGATGAATAGAGCTGAGAAGGAGCAAGGTCACTGTTAGTATGGGTAGATAAAATACCTACCTGTGATCTCACGTTGAGATAAATGATTGGATGATCAAATGATCCGATCCTACCAGATGGTGTCTATGAGTTTGAATTTGGTTGCTTCAATATAGGTCTTCACTGGACTAGCATACAAGTAGAAAAGATATTCGGAGAACCTCTCAGCAGCCTCGCATTTCGACACACCCCTGCCGGGTGGATGCCTTGAGCACCATCAAGAACACCGTACTGACGTCGCACTGGGGGCCGTCCGCTTGCACCACTGGGCCACCATTTGGCCATGAACGCGGCTGTGGGATCTTCATCCTCGAAGCCCGACTTCATGGTGGCCGCGCTGACACGTCCATAGCCTTCGTTACTGATGGCGATAAGGGTGTCGTCCGTGGTTTAAAGAATGTATCACGCGTAGACATGGACAATCTTGTTCGACCGAGCAGCGTTCTGATATTGTGGGCGCGCAACGTCTGGAGCCAATTGATGATGGAAATGGATTGAGCCCCTCTCCTAGCGAGGGAGGAAAATACCTTTCACCCGCGGCTCGGGGATCGGTAGGGACAATGACGCGTGTCCCTACCACTCTCACACCGGGATAATCACGCATACCGATCTGATGGCTGGCACTGTGTAGCGAGGCGAGGGATGGGAATCCGATCTACCCTATAATGGCCCCTGATCTGTCTATATCTGTGACTAGAGGGACGGGATCCACGTCCTGGTTGAGTCTGGGAAAAGTTTTCTGCCCGACGCTTCCCCACACTTTCGAAACCCTCAGCTCGTACCTGCTCGCCCTAGTGCAAAGCTCCGGAGATTAATTACGGACGGGGATCCTCCCCCTAAACGGGTTGCCACTCGTCTTCCATCTCTTTTCTCTCCCTGTATCAACCGTCTGAGCGGTCTAGCTACCACACAAATTACATTCCCCATGGTTCCTGTGGCCGGTACGACATCTCTACACTCCATTTCCCACGCCAGCATGCGGCGTCAGGGGCTTCCTCTCATCCCAAATCCGACCCAGGATAAGCGGGATCCGCTGCGCTGGCCCATCTGGCTGAAGCGTTGTGCTATCATCACGACCTCGATGACGAACTTTGTGGCCAACATGGCCGGATCTGGCCTGTCAGTGGCCGTCCCCGAGTTGATTCAAGAGTATCACAAGCCCGAGTCTGCTGTGGTGCAGCTGCTTACTGTAAGTTCACCTCCTGTCAGAGCGACCACAGCGCGACGCTGATGGTCGGGCGACTTAATAGTATAACTTCCTGTTTCTGAGTATCGGCAACATCTTCTGGGTGCCCATTGCCCACAAATTTGGCAAACGCGCCTCGCTGCTCCTTTCCATGGCGCTCCAAGCCGGCGCCCTGGCGTGGTGCGTGACAGCAACTAGCTTTTCTAGTCTGCTGGCGGCGCGATGCGTGCAGGGATTTGCTGGCGCTGCGGGCGAGAGTATCGTGCCTGAGATAGCCGCGGATATCTTCTTTCTGCATCAGCGAGCTGCGATGATGTCCATGTAAGCAAGCCCGCCACCCTCCCCCCCTCCGACCTTTAGCGGAGCAAGGAGAACAGACAGCTTGATGATGGTCCCACTTGTTAGCTATGTGATTCTGATATCAGGCGGATCAGCAATCGGCCCGCTGGTCAATAGTCTGATGGTGCAGTATCTGCCGACCTCCTGGCGGGCCTTCATGTGGGTTTGCTTTGCGCTGGCGGTGGCTGACATTGGGCTGATGCTGTTCCTGTGTCCTGAGTCCAACTTCCGGCGTCCAGAGTGGGATATGCCAGCCATCGAACCCGAGGCGACGGAAACGAAGGCCGCCCGGGAGATGGTCGAACACGCGGCCCCGGAGGACGTGTATACGGTGCACAGGCCCTCCCTGGTCGACATCATCGTGCCGGTCCGCCTCGACCGCGAGCTTAACTTGTTCTGGGCCATGGTAGCGCCCCTGCGCCTGCTGACACGGCCAGCTGTGATCTGGGTGATCCTCCTCTACGGATGTGCCCTCAGCCCGCAGATCATCCTCATGTACATTGTTTCCCCCTCCAGCTTCCTCCCCGGCTCGTTCGATACTGACTTGGTCTTGTAAGCTTCACCATGTCCTCCCTCCTGGAAGCGCCCCCGTATCTGTTCTCCTCCGTCTCTGTCGGCCTGATGCAGATTGCCGCGCTTATCGGCTTCATCCTGGCCTGTTTCGGTGGCGGCTGGCTCTCCGACCTCATCAACAGTCGGATGGCGCGCCGGCGGGCCAACGGGCAGGTCCGCGCCGAGGATAGGCTGCTCTCCCTGATTCCGGGCATGGCCATCGGTCCCGCAGGCTGCGTTCTGCTGGCCTTCGCCTGCCAGAACCATTTACACTGGACAGCCATCGCAGTGGGGTTCGGCATGGTCTCCTTCGGGACAGTGTACACGCCTAACATCGCCATCACCTACTTGGCACACCGGCACCAACGGGATGCGGCGCAGTGCCTGGTGCTGGTCAACGTGGTGAAGAATTTGGTGGCGTTTATATTTCTGTACGAGGCAGTGGAGTGGGTGCAGAGCCAGGGCTATTTGCAGCTGTATCTGGTGATGCTTGCGCTGGGGGTCGTCACCATCGGGGCGGCGCTGCCGCTGTATCTCTTACACGGGAAGCGGCATGTCGAGTGATCGATGGGGCATCGCCCGATCTTTGGCTTGCTATCTAGTTCATAGGGAAGGAAATCAGTTTCATTTGAAAACATATTGGGGAGATTGACACTTGTTGATTCGGCCACTAGCGTCGACAAGGCTGAAACTAGCTGCATTTATCTTGCATGGGGATCATGAGACGCGTCTGTCGATTGACTGCGTGGCTTTGCGATCCTGGAGGTTGAAATAATCGTGACGTGGCATGCTGGTTTAAAAGAACGCTCACCAGATATTCAACTGGGAATCGATGGAACCAGTGTAACAGGACTAGCTTCTTCTCTGTACCAACTAGCCAGGTCCAACATCACGTCACCGTAACAAACAGGCCAAGCTATCTGTAACAGAGCTTAGTCTCAGCGAGACACAAATATGTGATATACCTTCAGTATTTAAATAAAGCGGTGTTTTGGGTTGGACATTACTAGGCCAATAGTAATAGTCCTTTCCAAAATAGGCTTGGAGATATTTAGATATCAGTCTTATTATCACGAAGCACTTCAGCTTTTCTGCGTGATTGTGATAGGATCTACTTGTCAGGGTAGAAAGCCTGTC
>NW_027137474.1:32689-33808 GCF_001889945.1 Aspergillus brasiliensis CBS 101740
TAAATTCTTACTAATAATAATTCACCTTACCATTCAAAGCTAAAACACGTTGATATTTATTAAAATTGGTTGAAACACAAATTAATATAAATAGAATTAAAATAAAGTAGGTCCCAACTAATTAAATATCTGTAAATAGGCTTACTAAATAATTTACTAGTTAAAAATTTTAAAAATTCATTCAATATCTAAATATGAAAAATATTAAACATTTAATTTAAATAGAGACAAACAATGCAAACCAGCTAAATTAACAGTTTTGCATGAATGCAAACCTGGAAAGGTGTATTGGCTGGTAAATCTATTCTCTTACTAATTTAATTCTTATTAAATTATCAAAAATTAATAAACCTAGAAAAACCCAGATCAACTACATTCCCCATACAAATTGTATGGAGTTTCCAGCCCAGAAGGATAAAATTGGACCAGACTCTTTCAAATCATCATATGATCACTTTTACATGTGAATTATCATATGATGATTATCAATCATCTTGATCAAATGATCATTCACTACTTTGAACCCCGCTTTTGACCCCACTTTCTTTATCTGATGATCAAAATCGATGATTCATCATCATGATCTAGATTATCAGTGAATTAAGCATAAATAGGGCCTCTTTACCCCTAGCTGACCTTCTCTAAGTAAGTTAAATTATTAATTCATTCACTTCCTATCTTAGGACCCACTTATTTCCTATTTAAAAAGGTAGTTTACTTCCCTTTGACTAGTTTGTTAATTGTATTCACCTTTTTAATGCTTAGTTACCTAATTAGGACTAGTGTTATTTGATCTGATCAATTATCTTTATTATATTTTGATATCTAGTTTCCTAATTAGAACTAGTGTTATTTGACCTGACCCACCTACTTCTACTTAGGGAAAACCTGACTCCTTTAGGCCTAGTGGTACTAAGACTGCCTTCCTATTTAGGTTTAGTGCCACTACCGCCATCCGACAATATCTATTTTTATTTATTATTTTTTTTATTAATATATTTTTTCTATTTTCTCTTTTTCTAGTTACCTCTAGCTTTATCAGTGTTAAATTCCTGTATATAAATCTTATTTTTAACCATGGTGTGATTATATATTATTTATTATTTTTAATTTATATTA
>NW_027137474.1:36207-49496 GCF_001889945.1 Aspergillus brasiliensis CBS 101740
TGAATATTACTATCTTTAAATACCTATAATTCTATATAACAATTGATTAAAAGAATAAAAATTATATTATTACATTTTATGTATAAAGCACTATCGAATAATACTAGTTTTGAATTTATCGGATATTATTTGACTGTTGTCCTGTTGTGAAGATTTCCCTACTAGAATAGAAACAGTATGTTCTAATACATCGCGTTGCATACTAGCACCAGTTCTCACACTATTAATGTCTAATTGGACTAAATGGCGTTGTGCGGAACTTCTGGATTCGCCAGATAAGTCACTAAACCTTTACGAAGATCGCATGCCAGAATATGGGATCATGTCATGTCTCGTGATGAAACCAGCAACAGTCGTACGTTTTCGTCTGCAGCAGATGTTGCTGCGAAGGGGCCCAGAACACACAATAATAAAAGTTTGAATTGCGTTAGCCAAGATATACTAGTCTGCGCGAACTTACGCGATAGAGCGATAAGGACATTGTGGATGGCTAAATTATCCGCCCAATCGCATACCCGCAAGGAGGAATTAACCTTAACTTCATGTATGCATGGGTCTCCCAGACTGACAGCTAGTCTACCATCTTCAGGAATACGGAGCGGCAACGAGATACATGTGATGTGTCCCTCAATTGTCTTGAGGCGCCGCTGCTGTGAGCTCTATCGTTGACTATTGGCGTTCTGGACCCGTATCGAAAGCAGTATTAGATATGATGGTACCGTGGCCCCGATCTCTGGGAAGCTTTGTGATGCGACGGTATTTTACCATCGGTAGGTTAATTATCTCGGACAAGCCACTAATTTTCTGATCCATACTCCTCGCTACGGCTGCTCCACTGCCCGGTTAAGCAGTGAGTTTGTTGGAGATTAACTTGGTAACCATAATTTATTGTCCCGCTGACTGAGAGCATCAGGTTTACGATTATCGTTTCCGAGAGTTCCCTGGTGAAGTAACTATAAGAACTCGACCAATACAAATCGGATTTTACATGTGAGAGCTTCAAAAGATTTGGCGCTAAATTTTTCTATAACTACTTTGGCTCGACTATCGAATTTCTTAGCTAATAATATGTATGTCTAGACAAGACTACCACTGCAACTCAGCAAATACGAATTTAGACCCGCCCCAAAAGAGCTTCAAGAGCTTCGATTCTGTATAAGAACACACACCTCAACTGATTTTGGGGTATTAACGCAGCTGGTATGCTCCTAATGAGACTTGGTAATAAAGTCACCTTATAAGTATATGCACATTGGTTAAGACTAGATAGGAATTCTTAATGTTAGATCTGGTGTTCTTGTAGATAGAATTTTATCTTAAATTAGAGCATAGGAATACTCCCCCGTTTCTTGAGGACATCTACTATTGAGGATATAAATGCCGGCGCAGAAACCTGCTGTAAAGGCTTGAGAGTTAGACATTACTTCACATGAACTAAAATTCGGCAAAGCTGTTTCTACCCTACTGCAAGCCAGATATTCCGTATACTAAGCAGTACAGAGGCCATTAACATCAAGCCAGGAAGCAGAAAGATCTGAAATTTGTAGAGTTTGGGCAAACTCATGGTGGGCTTGGAAAAAGCAAACCTTGTTCGGAGAACAAACTAGATGAGCCAAAGAACAGGGTCTAGACCTTGTCAAAGTGTCTTTTTGATATCATACATCATCTTCCACATTCTGTTGTGGTTTCTTCAGTGCCGTTGGCGCACACCTAGGCTGTTCATATACCGAGGGAACCCTCCATTCAATGCATTTCTTTTGGATTTATAGTCATTTTCACTTCACCTACACTGAGAATATAGGATACCTAGCTCCTAGCTGAGAGGATTCTTCGATGAGTGAAACGATGAAGAGCAATGCAGTTGCTGGGGTAAGCAAAGTTAGCTTGGGTGAAATATGTAAAAAGCTTTACAACACTTTCCAACTGACTGGGGCTGTGAAATTACCTGATCAAAGAGTTGAAGATCTTAACGCAGTCATTTCCGTGAGCATTAATAAGGTGCCCATTTTGGACTTCCAGGTGAGTAGTCAATATGCTGGGTATTAGCCTTTTAATTAATTATAAATAGGATAGCACTCTGGAAAGAAATCTAGGGATACATTTCAAGAAAGCACTTCTTGATAATCTTGATACTATTAAATTTTCTGATAACAGAACGGACGCAATATACATAGCCATTTCTGCACGGCATACCGAGATTGGCTTCAGCTTTCGAATCCCAAAATGCTCAATTGAGCTTACATATGATTCTTCACCTGAAAGGCCTCGTCCTCCAACAACTATTCATTGTGCTCTGGTGTTTGCTGCATCTGTAGAGGTTAACACGGAATCATCTAACCCAAATCTGAGGATCGAAGTCCATGATGGAGAAGTAACTTCAGTCAATCCTGAAAACCCGACTCTTGCTTCCATCATGAATGGTGCGGTGATGCCTTTTATAATCAAGTATATGAACAAAGTAAGTGCACTCGTCACGAAGCCTGTACATTTAAATTAACATAGAAAAGAAGATCAAGCCAATTGAAATTCCAACTCTTACTCCTGTCCCTCGCCTGGAGCTTAGCCCTCCTCGTAAGTATA
Source organism: Aspergillus brasiliensis CBS 101740 (assembly GCF_001889945.1). Taxonomy (NCBI): domain Eukaryota; kingdom Fungi; phylum Ascomycota; class Eurotiomycetes; order Eurotiales; family Aspergillaceae; genus Aspergillus; species Aspergillus brasiliensis. The sequence continues at coordinate 38,788 of NW_027137474.1, forward strand.
TTTACTAGATCACCAAGCATGTAGTCATGGTCATATTGGCTTAGGAACTGACCTGTGGAAAGATGTCGTGATCCAGCAAAGCCACCTCATTGCATGCTCTGCATTGGGAAGCGCAATCCCGGATACGCCGCCTGCGTTCCACGGCTGGCCTGCTGGTGTATTCATTGGTGCAGATGCGGCCTTACTCACCGTTGTAGGTAATGCCGCCATCGCCCAGCTCCCAACTCCCAGGAGAATCCTTGAATTCTTCATTTTCAGTGGTGAATTTTATGTTAGCTATGGAAATCTCTCGGATGTTGTTATAAGAGAGGATGGTTCGGGTACCGTGGTAAGCACTTAGAGTAATTAGCTTGTTCACTTGAATGATGATCAATACTGCCAGGATGCCACTATATCTGCTGATGCAGAAGCGAGCCTTACCGCGAAAATTTTTCCGCTACGTCCAAGATTGAGAGCCACAATTAGAGCCAGGGCTCGTTTGACCATAAAAACAAGTTCCAACGATGAGCAGTTGTATATAAGAATATCGGAAGTGAGGTTGACTAGGCTCAAACCCGAAATCTCAGTCCAAGAATACAAGATCCCGATCCCCATCACTGACTTGCATATTAAATCACTGGAGGATACGGTGTCAGACACTATTCTGGGGGAGCTGAGGGATCTGAAAAAGCCAGTGCTTCGGTTTCCGTCGATTAGTGTACCAACTGCTAATGGAACAGGCTACCGTATGCATCTCAAGAATACCAAAGTTTGGCAGATAAATCCTGCAGGGGAGTCGCTGATAGTCACTTCTGGCATACCAACAATCGCTTCAGACACCGAGTTTCACTAGCTGGGGAGGCAAATTCAGGGGTTTGCGTTATAGTTCATCCTGAAAAAGGAAATTTCAACTTTTCTCATTCTGACACTACACTTTTGAGGTTCTATTATTTTTATCTTTGACATATGCGGAATCTGCTCAGTTCTTTCATTGGTCTACTTGTACCAATCACTACTTCTGGCTGCACCAGACCGTCTAGTATGTACAGAGTTGACTTGGCATGCAATTCGGTGCATAGGTTGCCAGGTTGCAAGGTTGTATATATTTTGAATTCCTACTAGTATGGGATTTAGTTGAACCTCGTGATTAAAAAAAACCTAACTGGGGTATGAAAATAGCTTACCCTATTAGATAGTATAATTAGTAAAATTTTACGTTCTCAGGTTTTACAACGAGTTATTAGTAGTCAAGAATACTTTTATTTCTTAGATTTCTCCCCGCTTTTTCATTCTGAAAGATAGTACATGAAAATCTACTGGATAATTGTTTTTATAAGCTTTAGATACCATCAGATATGTATGATACTACTAGTGTCTATGTTCAATTGCTCCTTTCTACTGTATCAAGGAGCTACATTCCCTTTTATTTATAACAATCACTCACAGACTTTTGTATCTCATTATCTCAAGCATTATATTTGTGTAAGGGAGGCAATCCTTACAAGGGTAATGAATCCACCTCCTCTAGGGTGTACCTGAGGATATATGTGGGATTGTAGGGGCCCGCAGCTATCTGCGAATAATAATGGCCTTATGGTCTTATTTTGAAGTTTAACTTTCGATTACTTCCTTATAATTTGCCCGATGTTCGGGCCTACGCCCCACCGCGCAAATTAGGGTCGTTTTCTATACATAGCAAATCTTGCAGCCAAGAGCATCATGGGTATGTTATGTCCAAGTAAGGCTTACATCGATTAATCAATCAATCAATCACTCGTAAGTAATCTCTGCACGGTGCACCCGTCTGGAACACCACAAGAAGAATACAAAACACACATGTCCCTTCCATTTGAAAAATTTTGCTGTTTGCGCTGGTTGCATGTGAATGTAAGAGAGTCATCGGTCAGTAGATTCTCCTGTTATCCTGATACAGCGTAGAGCCTGCAGCCATGTGGGCGATAATCAGTATCTCACAGGATTCACTATGGGCAAGATATCTTCCGATCAGAAGGGAATTGAAGCGATGCTCCATTTGGCATGTAAGATACACCAGAATTGATGTGTTTCAATTAAGAGAGTATCAGAAGAGGATATGCATTTTCCCTGGACAAAGCTTAATACCGTTTGTATCCTATCGCTTGGGCCTTAGAAGAGCTTTTGCTTGGATATCATATAACATTCTCGGCACTAACATTCTTCAGATACGCAGTTGCCTGCAGATAATATATAAGCATACGAATCGCAGGTTATATGCCGTCTTGCTCATACTAGAATAGGTCTAGATTCCGCTATCCTTAATGGAAGCTACATTCCCACAACGAGTGCTAACTCCGGACATGGGGAGAAGCTAAGATGTATGCTTCAAGCAGTATTGTACATATTACCTACATCGTTGCGAATGACCACGCCGATTACAGTATAAACAGCTTCTTCTACGTAGTTTGTTAAAGATGTTTAGTAAACTGAGAAGGTTTTCCCCCCGAAAAATTGGTATCGGTAAGTGAATGGTGCTCAATGTGCGGCGAGTTTTCATCAGTTTCGGATGACTGAATTGATAGTGATTGTCCCCGACGATCAGTGGATACCAGATAGACTAATCCAAAGATGGTGCCAGAAAAATATCTTCCTGAGACCTTATAAGTGGGCTTCTCTACGCGCTTACTTGACCAGACGGTTAATAGACAGCGAGAAACGGCCCTAAGGTGCACGTGAAACGTAATGGTAGAAGGGTAGATCGGTATACGGGTAGTTTGTACAGGGCTGTAGCAGAATTGATTCGAACAAAGCTAGGCCACGAACTGCTTGCGACAATCTTGAAGAAAAGAAGAGAAAAGAGAGAGAATCAGTGCCCTCTCTTAAGGGAATCAGTTCTGTCTCCGACGGAATCCTTTGGAATCCCTCCTGTCGGAGGAAAGGGAGAGGATCGTTATCGCCTTCGATGGAATCTCGCGACAGAATCTCTAGAATTCTGTCTGTCTAAGACGAGGTTGAAGGCCATGGCACATAATTTCACTGCTGGGCTCTGGCCCGTGATACTTTTAAGGCGGTAAAATGATACTATGGCCTGCGACCTCGCGCTTGCTTAGGGCTAGCTATAGTATGAGATAATGGCAGGGGACCCTAAGTCCCTGCAATGGGAGGACTGTTTTATATAGTCCTCGGGCCCTCTAAATATATAGTGGAAGACTTATGGGTCGCTCGTAGTGCTAGCAAAGCCTTGGTTTGTTATCTCCGCCAGCGGTCACGCGGGAGCACGTGACCTCTCTACAGTATTAGTGCGAGACTGCCAGCCATTGTTCTGATTTAGAAGGATACCTGCATCGTCGTCACACTCGCTGGGTTCGTAACAGGTCGGCTCCTTATTAAGGTGGTCGGCGGCGTGTACTTCTTCCTCCCCGGCGCTTTGAATTACCTCACGACCTCACGACCATATAACGACGTCCGCCTACGGCGCCAACGGCGCCAACGGCGGGTCGAAGGTCTCGCTGCCGTCTGGCTCGACGTGCGGCGTGGCATTCATCTGTTGGCGCAACAGCGATAGCGCCTGGTATATCATGAGACGTCCGCGATTCTGGTTACCCAGCGGGCGATGCGCCGGCAGGCAATGCCACGGATTGATCGACAACCGGCTGGCGAACGCGAGCTGCGCGTCGGTGTCGAAGCGCTGGCTCGGTAGTTCGAGCGTCGCGACAACCACGGGCGCGGCGTCGGGCGCGGCCCAGCGTACCGATGCATGCTCAATGGGTATGCGTCGGGCGTCACTCTGCAACTGCAGCAGTATCTCGAAGCGCGCAGGCTGCGCGGTGAGCGTGCGTGCCATGGCATCGCGCAGGTAATTGTCCGAAGGGCGGAATGGCAAACCGGGAATGCGGCTGCGGGCGGCACCCACCGGCCGGAAGCGGTATTGCATCGCCTGGCCTTCGCCTAGCAGGTAGGGCACGCAGCTCCAGTACTCGGTCTCAAGCGGGCTCGTCTGCGTGCGCGACCAAAGGGCCTGCATTAGCGCATCGAGGAAATGGCCGCCGGGGCCGATGAAGTAGAACAGTGGTAAGCCACGGTTGATGGCTGCTTGAAGCTTTGCGTTGGCGATTAGGTCAGGCGTGGTGAAGACTGGGGTGCTGATGCCGGTGAAGTCCTGCGTGAAGCGCTCGTCCTCTAGCAGCTTGGGGCCCGGCACGCCCATTACCTTGATGCCGATGCTCAGCACGCCAACATCCTCGATATCGGGTGGCAGCGCCGGCCCCGGGCCGCTGAAGCGAACCCAGACCGGGTATCGGCGTGGCTGCTCGAATAGGCCGTGGCGCAGGTTCTCTGGCAGGCCGTCGTGGATCACCAGCTCGCCGCGCACCACGCCGTGGGTCTTTGTGTTGCCGCCGCGCTGCGCCGTGCCGGCAGTATAGTGCGTGCGCAGGTACTGCGACATGTTGGCGATGATATTGGTGATCAATTCGTCCTCGCCCGCGATGGGCTGCTCCTCCGCGAGCGCGAGTTTGTTTTCTGGCAGGCGGGCACGGATCAGCGCCTGCACCAGCGCGTGAGCGGCTCGCGTGCGATTGCGTCGAGGAACGGACGGAAGAATGGATCGATACGCCTCTCGATATGTACCACGCTGACGAGGAAATCGTGCAGGGCCTGCAGAGCGGACATAGTGCTACCAGGCGAGGAACAGGGCTGTCGATGGCGGCGGGTAACCATGATGGGATAAGCCAGGCCTTCTAACCTAGAATTGTCTCTGGGAAAGTGTTGAAGTAGAAGCGGAAACGTAAGTGAAGTTGATTGTACTGTAGAGTCGTGAAAGGGAGGATGATCTTGGTGATAAGCGTGTGCGAACCAACAAGTGGGGCGCGGCACGGGGTCACTGACTCATGCATGTCGATCCTCGCTTTCTTCATGGTCCTGCCATCCAAGGTACCTCACCTCACCTTTCTCAAGTTATCGTATGTTCGTATGTCATCGGTAAGTATGAAATGGCCGAGAGTGTAACAGCGACGAATCACACCCGTATTATTGCTTTGGCGCTAGGTCGATAGGTATAGGTAACTACGCTGAGTCTTCGGTTACGAATGGCCGTGAATACAGCACAGTACACAGTCCGCGCTGAGCTAAGGGGTTTAGCCTAAATAGCAAGGCCGAGAACTAAGAGCCTACAAGCCCACAAGCCCACATCAACGCTTTCAAGCCGGATAATAGGAATTCCACGAAGAACTATGGTAATATACTATTCAATACCATGCAACGACGTGGTCTCGGCACTGCTTGGAGATTCATCAGAGTACGGGAAACTGGATAGGAACCTAGACCGGATCGTTTTCATTACGTCAATACACGGATTTAGGGGAGGCATCGAAGAGTCAGTAAAGTTTAGCCAGCCATAGGGTTAATGGTCAGAAAAAGTAATCATTCCAAAATAAGCTGCTGATTTGGCTAATCATTACACAATCATTTATTTCTCCTCAGGAGAGGAAGTGATCTATTCCATCTTCGTGGCTTTAAAAAGCGGCCTGGTGTTAAGAAATAGCAGGCGACGCAAACATTCCATCTAGACAAGGCTGGAATCGGCCAGACAAATTGCTCTTACTGGTACGAGGCAAATGTTTAGGCATACAGTTGGATCCCATGCTCATTCAAACGATGGCTCTATCGGCAACAGGGTCAACTGCTCTGGATTAAAGAGATCATTGATGAGCTGACCATGTCACTATGGTCCTTCGCGGCCTGATTTTATGCCGGTTGACCAGCAGCCCCCCTCATCTCGCATAACTTACCTCTTCGCTGGCCGCAGAATTTCATCCGATTATCACCATTGTGGAATCTCAACAGTATATTCTGTTCTTCTTCATATAAGCTCAACTGAAAGAGTATCTTCATTGTGACTGGTTGCAGCTATGCCTACCCTTACCAGCTGGAATGATGACGTCGGATTTGAAGTACCGGATGACCATTTTAAGATGTAAACACAGGTTTCAGACATTCAGGTCACTGTCAATCAAGCCTTTGAGCAAGGTCAACGAGTAACGGTTATAGGGACCATGCATTCAACAACTCAGTATATGGTAAACACTGCCATCATCATTTCACTGAAGAATATAGATGGCCTCGTCTCCATCATCAAGAATGGCTTACTGCCACCATTCAGGGAGGCATGACCTTGTGACAGCAGTGTGCACATCTGAAAAAGGTCGACTTCCAGCCTCCTGTTATATTGGTGTTCGGCAATTTCTAGATTAGTACTATAAGTAGTATACATACTAATAACATTGCAATAATATACTCTGCGCAGTTCTCGTTATATATTCTTGTTGTAAAGCTTGTCACCCCAGCCGGCTACATCATGGAAATTTCAGAATCACAAAACAAAGAATATCTACCTATCATTCACTCCTATAACAACATCCTTGGTAACTTCTGCGAGGTCATAGTGCATATCTTTAAGACCCAGCCATCGCATGTCAGTTTTCAAGTCGCGCAAATCGACACATTCCTTGACGGCTTCGCGGCGGGACTGCAGACTCTGAAAAAAAACTATGATGAGGTGTTCAGGATGCTGTCTCCAAACACCTGGCAGGCTGCTTTAGCAGTGCCGCGAGTCCATGGATCCAGAGATACCGAGAACGGCTTCTCCTGGGGCATGGCTTGATCCAATTGAAAGCAAGAATATCAGTTTGTTCGAGGTATTGTTTCTGCTCTTGCTTAAGGCAGTGACCGGCTCTGCCCCTCGGCCAAATTAGCTGCACTGATTAACTCTACCCTCGTTTACCTGCCCCTGGGGATCAACCTCCACAGTTCTTACATCATTAACCCGTGCGACCGTGCCATCCTCTGGGCCCATGACGACCCGGACTTTGAATTCTATGACTGGGTGTTCCTAGAGAAATGGTGGGACACAATTCGGGCGTTTCAGCAATTGAATGATCGCTTTCGGCGAGAGCACGACTTTACCTTACCGTTGCCCACGTTAATTTACTTTATTAAATAAGACCAGTCGTCCCTGCTGTCGCGAGCGCTAATATGATGGCGGTCGACCCTGAGTACTCTGGGCTGAAGGATCCCACCTACAAGGCGTTTCACCTTGAATTATAAGATCGCAGTGCTTCACGACGGGTCCCGCATGTCAACAAGACTCGCGATGGGCGATCGGTAATTTTGCGAATGCCGCGGATCTGGATTGTATTCGGCGCTTTCTTCAGATATGCAAGCAGCTCGACCCCAAGAACTTGTTCCTTAACGATTACTTTAAGACAATGTTCACGAAGTACTTCTGAAACATCAGCGCCAACGGGCAAAAGGAACCCAAAGGCGCATTGGAACGATACCTCCTTGATCGATCTTGAGCACTGTGGTTCACTACCGTGTTGTCTTCTATTCCCTGGTTTTTGTATTTCATGATCGTCGAGTACTGTGACACTTCTATCGATCGCTAAATGTCCACCAAATTGGAAAAGATTCCCCACAGGTTAAGTCTGCGCTCTAGGTGGTTTAAGCAAATGATAGTTTCAACTTGTATTACAGAACGTAATGGTGTTCTGCAGTACATTTTAGCTTGTGAAAATGTGATAGGAAGGCTCACGGCCATAATTAAAAAGATTAGTTCGTAGTACAGACTAGCACAGCTCCCAAACCTGCAGACGGCTTAAAGGCATTGGGATTCTTCCAGAGGACCGTTTGACACTACCACCGATATGTGTGCTTGGGTTTGTCGCAGGATTCAAACACCGCCATAACACCGGATACATCCACGGACATTGTTAACCATAAGGGTGTGGTGCATGTCACCACTCAGACCCAATGCTGTCCCCATTATCACGGAGGCAGCATTGTCAGAAGCCGAGCAAACAGCATATACATGTGATCAACTTCCCGATACTAGATATAAGGGTAACTCCGTTAGTAACTCTCCCATCTAATTTTCAACTGGGGTATCATGTGAAGACTTACTGTCTGACCTTCCGTGAATACTCCTATTTGATCTGCATGGTCCATTGTGTGATTTTCTCCGAAGTGCCAGTACGTACCAAGTGCGTTCGTCGCAATGGCTTGTGCCATACTGCCCAGTCCATTGATTGGAAAACGTGCTGCATTGAGGATTCGAGACCCCTCTGGTCCGCTCATTGACAAAGTGTTCACAACTCCGTCGTTAGGCTGGAAGTCAGCTGAATTTATATTAGGGAGTCCAGCTGGATTTCCAGGGATGACATAACCACCCATGACAATGGAAAACAATGTGAGAAATGGTAGCATGTCAGGACGTGGGACCCTTGTTCCTGGGAAAGGTATCTTATCAAAATACCCTAGTCCGCCCAAATGGCCATTTGCCACGCGGACAAACCATCTCGCCAGATCAAGCGTACTTGGATTGAATGGTATATTAGGGTCCGTTGCAATGTTACCAATAAAGCCTCTCAGACCAAAAAAGTCCAAGGTAGAAATAACGCGGTTTACTGGCAATGAATTTAGTTCGTCAACACTAAGCTGAACGTTTGGAAATTGCTGGGTCGCGTCGAAGGACATAGAAAAGTAGAAGATATCATGCGCCGTTGTACCTGTAAAGTTGCTAAGGTCGTTCACACCGGAGATGCTGTTATCATAGAATCCATTATGTGGCGGGAATTGTGGTTGACCTGGCAACGGTACTGGGCCATTCCACCATACTGCAACAAGGGGTCTAATCCTTGTACACATTTGGCGAAATGATTCGTCTCCATTTCTGGTGAAATACCAGTGATCTAAATGAAGGTCGTAGACCCGTGGTTGTTTGAACGATGTAGATACAACAAGACGGGTTATGAGTTCAATTGCGTTCGGCGGAAGTAAATTCTGGATCACCTCTCCCCATTAGTAAAATAGTCCAATCATTGAAAGTGTTATAAGTTTGTTAATCTTACTTCCACAACATTTGTAATCGTTGTACCCTTATAAGGAGTACCCAAAGTGACAACAGACTTTATCCTCTTCTCGCGATCAGCCACTGCGAAATACACAGGGTGGAGGTCGCCATGGTTCCCACTCAAAAGCTTGATAAGCAAGCGGATGGTATTGCCTCCTTGAGAGTGACAGAGGAAGTGTACAGGATTGTCGCTACTCCACTTCCATTTTGGAGGGAGATATCCAAAGAGAACAGCTTTTTTTATTAAGCCATTTCGTTTGTAATTATATCGGATAGGATATATTGCACCGTAGTCAATTGGAATCGTAGCAACAGGACAGTCATTGGGAGCATCGAAAACGCTAATTCACATCTGTCAACGGGGCTCATTCAATATTATAGTGGAACTCAGGCGGGACCCACTTAGAAGTTAGTTGCGCATAGACTTCACATGCACGTTCCCAATTGCTAGAGAGCGGCCCGATCCTGACCACTATGACTGTATATCCTGCGCTTTGTAGGGCCGACGGGAGATCCTCAAAACCTCCCCAATAGTTCAAAGTGCCCAGAAGAGCCTCCCCCCAACCCGAAAATCCGGAAACTGAGAAAAAGAATTAGTGCAATAAATGACCGTGTACAAAGATAGAAACAGCCTACCCAGCACTATTGGGAATTTGTTCCCAGGAGGTACAGTAGAACCTATCTGCTGTACGAGCTGGTCGAGTGTTTGAAGACCTCCGTTAGAGGGGTCTATCTGCATTGTCGTCTATGTGTAGGCAAGACAAGCGTGAAATAAAATTATTATACCGAAATCGACCTGGTTTGTGGCAAAGGATGTGAGCTGAAGTTAGACTATATAGTCCCGGACAAAGATAAGGCAGGAGAAATACTGAAATGTAGTAAATGACGTCAACATTACATCCATCTCATCTATCACATGTACGGGCCGAGATGGCAAGTGTATCTGGAAAAGTGGCGCAGTCGATCTATACATTCATCAGGACAGTAAGTTAGACGTTTCACTGTCATCAAGCTATCATTTCATGTATTTGATGAGTCTAGTGTGTGATAAGTCCCACGGGACTAAGGTCTTAGTCCCGTCAGTCCAATGGGATGTTGTCTCTAATTTCTCCTATGGGAGTCCCACGGGACTCCTACGAGTCGCGCCAAGACTACATTGTTGCATAATTCTCCTCATTAGGATGCTTAAAATGATGATTCATCCGACGTTTTCAATGTTATTAAACAGTGTTTTAGTTTGTATATCAATATCCCCTTTGATTAAGCTAGTCCTCAGGAAATTTAATGAGATCTACCTGTATATAGACTATTGCATATCAGAAACTATAAGTTCCCTTTTTTTTAGAGAACATTAGCCTGTTAGTGGTTACTCACAGTCACAGAGGATACAGTGGTTGTTAGTGTATAGAGAATAATAAAAATTTCCGCAGAAGCCTTGATCTTCAAACATGTTTCTGTGATAGAACAAACAAACTGTAGCAGTTACGAACCTCAGAATGACGTGTTAAGGTGATTATCTGAATCATGAGGTCATCAATAGCATTTCTACCCCTAATCCACTGGGGTAATGCCGCCGCATATACGGCGGCATTAGGGTTCCCGTAATTTGTATAGGGCCTATTTCTTAGAATTAAAGTTCAGAGTACAGTATTCTCATACTATACGAAATAAAGCATACTGAAAATTTAATAGATGATAATAATAGTAATTAATTCTTATATTCTTAAATTTAAAGATAATATATCCTCTCTGTACAGTGTAGCAGTTATTTAAAGTTAACCGGTTTTATTAGGATTTTGTTAGGATTAGGCGTGATTTAGTAGATTCTAATTATATTAAGATTATA
>NW_027137475.1:0-47933 GCF_001889945.1 Aspergillus brasiliensis CBS 101740
AGCCTGCTTAGTAGGAGGCATGACCACCTGTAATACTTAATATTACATATCTATTGTTGTTATAGTGGTTACCATTACCATGATTTCCCCTAATAGATAGTAATAGTTATGCAACTGGACATAACTCCCGTCAATTTACGCCACCGGCCTACTATGTATCATATATCCTAAAATTGTAGATCTAGAATAAAGTTATTATGGTTGCCATTGCCAGCCTTTTCCTTAATAGAATAGGACAGAACGAACAAGTCATGACTGGAGCAGGCTGCAAGATAGCTTTAATGGAGTTTGATTGTCTTTACAGTATTAGAAGAATTATGTCATAGTAACTACCTAGATCTTTCGTCCCGCATACTTTGTAGAGCGATATGTCCGCCGTCTGGGAGGGCTGCTCTCAACTCGAAAATTGCTTATCCAGCGTCGGAAAGAACTGATATGTAAGCTTCTCAGGTATATAACATGACAGAAAGGATACAATGGGGGCCCCTTCATTTTGCAGCGATGGCAGGACGAGCCTTGGAAATCAGAAAGTCCTTGCCCTTGACCATCTTCACCATACTGCCCCACGGCGTCCAGCCAAAGATTAACCCAGTACCGCCTGTCGAACCTACCGGTACGACCATCATAACCTTATCTCCTTGGTTGTATGATTTGCGTTTCCCATAGCCAAGGATCTCTGCCTTCAGGTTACTGGCAACGATCGCAGCCTGTTCCTGTGCTTTGAAAGACAGGCGCATGGAATTGTTTGTGATATCTCCAGCGGCGAATATTGGCAATGGCGCAGACTCACGCTTGCCCTTTACCCGGAGCTCTTCATCGACAATGACCCACCCCTTGTCGTCCAGGAGTTCCGCGGGAATGAACTCGTTATTCGGCAAGACCCCGGTTGTAGGAATGTACAGGTCAGCGATGATCTTCTCCCCCTTGTCGAGCGTCACGGTCCACAAGCGCGAAACGGGTTCCTGGACTGCACTGGACACCCGTGTGTTTTTCATGACTTTTACTCCCATGCTTGAAAGCATTTCTTCCGCCGCAGTGCTTCCCGCCGGTTTCAGCATCGGCAGGATGCGGGAGGTGGCCGACACAAGCGTAACATCAACTCTCCTTCCCTGCTGTGGAGCGGCTTCTGCGATTTCACCGGCGAGTTCGACACCAATAGGACCTGCACCCCCAATAACAATACTCCTTGCTGTTGATATAGAGGCTTGGGCATTTTGGATGAGGTCCTTCATGTTATCGGAATTGGATTGCTTGAATGGCATTGGTATCGCGTCTGCTTGCTTCGTTGAAGCGGTTGTGCTTCCCGATGCGATGACCAGGTAATCAAAAGCAATGCGCCCAGTCTCCTCTACTGTGACTGTCTTCGCAGATATATCAATGGCGGAGGCGCGACCTTGAATGAAACTGAACGCATGCTTTGGGTATCGGCTGAATTCTTTTTCGATGGGAAGGAGGTACTGATCATGGGCAAAGGCGTCTGGTTTGGCAAGGATCCGCGGGGCGGCAATAGGAAAATAAAAGGTAGGGGATGGATTAATCAAAGTGACCTTCACACCCGGCAGTACTTTCAGAAGATTATGGGCAATAGGAATGCCGGCGAAAGAGGCACCTATTATCACAACAGAAACTGACGGTAGTGGCATCTGTGAACGGGGAAAGAGGGATGAGGATTCAGGCAGACGACGTCACTAGCTATTGCTGTGTGACAAGAAGTGTCATTCTACCACCCACAATTTATACTCTTATAGTCGTTTTCGAAGCTTTCATCCACTTAGTCAAAGAAAGAATCTGCATTAATAACAATTATTAATTCGGATCGCGGAAGCAGAGACCGACGGTGAATGCTTGGTCATAGAGTTAAGGTTTGCATCCTGTTCCCGGCATCTAACGGCCCATTCCGGGTGGATCTGACCCCTTTAATATTATTGGTTGTGGTCCCTTTATGAGGTATCTGATCTGGTCGGTGGTTGAGGTATGGTGATTGAACCTGGATCCAGTTTCAATAACGAGGTGAACGATGCGTTAGGGTGCAAGCCGGTAGTAGCTTCTTGACGGAACCTTGGCAAGTAGCGATGCAAGGGTATCGTCCTAACTGAAGGAGACCACTCCGAGAGAAAGTATCACGCGATGGATACCACCTTCGCCATCATCGACCTTGGCAAAGCCAACAACCAGGGTCAGTACGCGAAGTCCATTGTTGCCAGGAACAATAGTATTTTCATACCGTAGACCCCAATTCGGTATACCCATCGAAAAGCAACCCCGAAAGCACGTGGCTAAATGGATTAGTAGCCGTTGACTAAGTTGACTAATTTACTAGCCCTTATTACGTACGTAGGGGTGGGGAAAGCTCAGTCGGGTTCGATTAGACTGATCCTTGCGTACCAAGGTTCTGTAGTTATCGGGTCAGGGTTCAGACTCTAGTGACCAACCAGCTCGGCTCTTCCCGCATCCGGTTCCGGACGAGTTGACCACCAGGCCATACATACCATGTCGTGGTACCTGAAAGGATCAACAAAATAAAAGCCACGGAACACCGGAATACTTGGTAGCCGACTACTACTTTGCATCAAGGGGAGCCATATTTTGGTTCTGACCCACAAAGCTATCAGTATACCTGACAGCCCGGTTGGCCCGATTGGAATTAAGTTGCTATGGAGTAGATAGTAAATGTTACTGACCCAGCTGGCTGCGAGATGTTCTTGGCACTAATACTCCACTCATTCTTATATAACTGCATGAGGATGGTACGTAGTACGAGTCGGTCTGTTAACTACTTCACGAGCTTTTCCCTGTTTGCTCCGAGCTGCAGTATGCGTGTCTTAATCTTTTTCCTTGGTGCTCTTGCACTCGAAGTCCTGAACCTGGTCCACGCCAATTCTCATTGTCCTGACAATGGCTTACTTCTAGACGAAACTGTTCATTTCGACCTAGTTTTAACAGAAGCGGCTATGTCTCCGGATGGCTATTCGAGGAAAGGAATCATGATGAACGGGCAATTTCCAGGGCCACTTCTGGAGCTCTGCCAAGGAAATAATGTTGAGGTGTCAGTCCTGAATCTCTTACCTTATTCGATCACCGTGCATTTTCATGGTTCGCTTTACTCCAAGTGCTTCGTTACGAGCTAGGCCACGCTAATACCTTGATTAGGCATTGAGCAGAGGAATACTCCATGGTCCGACGGTGTCCCAGGCCTTTCACAGAAGGGTATCCAACCTGGGGAATCCTTTACCTACCAATGGAAGGCCACTGAATACGGATCGTACTTTTACCATGCACATGAAAAGGGACATATAGAAGATGGCCTATACGGTCCAATTTACATACACCCGCGTGACTCTCAGCCACGGCCATTTGGACTAATTACAAGTGATCCCGACGAGCAAATGGCAATGCGAGCGGCAGAAGACAATTCGCAGTCAATTATGTTATCCGACTGGCGCCATCATACTTCCGACCAGGTTTGGGATATCGAACAACGCACAGGTCTTGACGCATATTGTGCCAACTCGCTTCTGATAAATGGCAAAGGCTCAGTCTCGTGCTTGCCGCCGGAATTCCTTGATGACTTTCTGAGTGCGGACGTAAAGCATGTGCTCAATGGGACATCTATGACAGACATGGGGTATGCATTGGACATCTCTCTTCCAATCGATAATAACAAAAGTTAACCGTTTAACCCAGCTGTATACCTCCGACTGTATCCTTGGTAGAGCCCTATCCACATACCTTGGATCATATTCCAGATGGATTATTCTGGGGGTGCGCTGACACAGTAAACAAGACCCAGCGAGAGAGATTGCTGGTGGATGCAAATCGCCGCTATGCTAGTTGGAACCTCATATCCGCAGCTGGCCTCTCAGCTCTGGCGTTTTCTGTCGACCAACACCCAATGTACGTCTACGCGATCGATGGCCGATACATTGAACCAGTTATAGCCGACGTGGTTAGCTTGATCCCTGGTCGACGTTTATCTGTACTTATCAAACTCGATAAACCCGCTGGTCACTACACTGTTCGATCCGTCATTGATGGATTCAACCAAATTCTTAACACAACTGCCGACATGTCTTACGTGAACACAATCGATATAAACCAGCGTCAGCCGTCTGGTGCTTATATTGATATTGCTGGTCGTAATACGACTCCAGAAGTTCGGTTCTTCGATGAGAAGACAGTCACGCCATATCCTGCGCAGATCCCAGCTCAGACGGCAGATGAGACATTCATTCTCAAGGTCCACCGGTTTAACAGCTCTTACCTATGGACTCTCGGAAATACCAGCTATCCATTATCATTGGAACAAGCGGCCCCGCTTCTTTTTTATCCTCATTCTGAAGTTGCGAAATTTGATCTCAGTATCGGTACGAAAAATGGTAGCTGGGTGGATATCATTGTGAATGTTACTTCGACAGTTCAACCCGAACATCCCATCCACAAGCATTCGAATAAGTTTTTCCTGATTGGGTACGGGCAGGGAGTGTGGAACTATTCAACAGTTGCAGATGCAATGAGCTACATACCCGGGAGCTTCAACTTGAACAACCCTCCCCTATTCGATACAATTGCGACAGTTCCCGCCATAACAGGACCCAGCTGGATCGCTCTACGCTACCACGTGAATAATCCCGGGGCCTTCCTCATCCACTGCCATATACAAGTCCATACCAGTGGCGGAATGGCTCTTGCAATGTTGGATGGTGTAGATGCGTGGCCAGAAATACCCGAACAATACCAGATATTGTGAGCGACCTGTACCCTCCGCTTATTTTCTCTCCTCGGGGTCGACTTGGGAGATTGGATTATTCCACATAATCCCTTTCCTTACAAAACTACTAGACGAATATGTCTCCCGCATGTATAAATATTTTCTAGAGATAGCTGTTCCCAGTATTATTGAGGAACTTGTTTATGATTATAGGTACATTTTTTTTTCTTCATTTCTTTTCTAAGATAATATGGCTCTAGAGCTCTAGGAATAGTATGTCAAAACGTTTCAAATTAGATACGAAGTGTCACAAACTCGGTCTGAAAGATAATGTCCTGAGCACGAGCATATCAGTATGATATGGGCTTTGTGATGCTGCTCTGCCAGCCAATTGCCCTCTCGAAACCATTCTTTCCATTTCGGAAATCCGAAATAGCCTGGTATACTTCCTCTTCACTCGTACAAACAAAGGGTCCATGGTGTACAATCCGCTGCTTCAGCGGCTCTCCGGATAGAAGCAGGAAGCGGGATACGTCTCCCCCTTCTGGAACCGATGCTTCAATATGAGTCCCAGCTGCCTCAAATATTGCATTGTGATACTGTTGGACTTTGGTGCTTAATCCTTCCGATTCAAAGGTCGTGGCCCCTTCCAGCACGTAAGCAAAAGTATTCCAAGCTATGGGCACAGCCTGCATGACTTTGCCTCCCGGCCTAATGGTGATGTCCAGATACCAGACAGGCGTATAGGTCAAGTCCTGTTTAGATTCTGCGCCATATGACTGGCCCGAAATCACGGAGATCGTCACACGACCCTGATCGAGTTCCAACCGGGGCACTTGAGACGAATTGAGGTATCGGTATCGCGGCTCAACGTATTTTAAGGACATTGGAAGGTCGATCCAAACCTGAACTGCCGTTCCGGGCTTGCCGTCGGGACTCTCACGGGGTACCTCGGCGTGCATAATCCCCCGGCCAGCTGTCATAAATTGCAGGTCGCCTGCGTTCAGAGTGCCCCGGTGCCCTGTGAAATCTTCGTGATCCAAGCTGCCACTGAGCAAATAGCTGATTGTCTCTTGGCCCCGGTGAGGGTGGTCTGGGAATCCTGCGTCAGAGCCCACAGTGGCATGGTCCACGAGTAAGAAAGGGGTGAAGTTGCGTAGTTTGGTACTTCCGATAGATCGTCGGACCAGCGCTCCCGCACCTTCTCTGACTTCCACCGCCTGGAATATTGTTTGGATCTTGCGCGGAACATTCATTTTTAATAGTGGGCTAAGGATCAATTAGAGGGAAAATTGGCCTGAGGAAAAGGTGCCTAGGAGAATAGTAATGGTAATATTTATTAGGAGATCAACACAAGCCACTGGTTAGTCAAGAGAGAGTCCTGGCTTACTCACGCTTAGAAAGCACACAACTTCAAGCTGTCGCCCCACTCATTGGATTTCCACCCTACCTTGTCAGGTCCGTTCTTTACCTGAAGCTCGCCGCCGGTGCCAAGTTTTCTGGGATAGTTCCTAAGGAAGCATCTGAAGTAGGGTGACAACCGTTCTTCGGTTATGTCTCCTTCACCGCAATCGACGGCAGAAGACCCGTTCGTTCTCGCATCTTTAGCATTCCTGGACGATGATACGGTTATATATATGACACTTGTTTCACGATTTGGCGACATCACCGCTGGGTATCAGCTTTAAATTTCTACGCTTTGAGTTTTAATAGCAAGCGCCGACGTTGTATAACTTCCAGGCACTAATGCCGCATGGCGCCCATATTTTGTTGGCTGGGATCTAACGCACGGTAATCATGCGGAGAAATCTCTCCGGGGAAATTGAGGAAATTATATCAGTAAGAGATACAAAAAAACAGCATGTTAGGTTTTCGGAGATGCTCAACCGCCCCTTACTAGGACATCGGTTACTCGTCAGGTAGTTATTCATCGCATCAGTAATGGCAGCGCAGCTTGATGATGACTTGATGCTAGCATCCACTTCATACGAGCCGGGACACATGTGAAAATACCAATAAATCCAAAACGAAATCGCTCTCAGCTGGTCCATTGGAATGGCTGGCGTGGGCCCAATTCGAACCTTAAGACCTCTGGACTCTGGAGAACTGATTTTTTTCCCCGGAGAAGAACGGGGACGAACGGGAAGAACTCAGATGTGTGGCCGGCCCTTTTTACGTAACCTGACTAATGTGCCCTGATGTGCCCTGAAGTATTAGTTAGTTACGTGAGGAGGATCAACTGGTGGACCGTTTGAACTAATTGGAAACGCTCTGACTAGTTAAGATCCTCCCTCCACTTAATCAGTCTGGTCCCTGTATTTTTATTTCGAAGATGGCGTACTTTCGAGGTAGGCATACTGGCATATTTCCACTTCACATTCTACTAGCCAGTATCATCAAAGACGACAATAAACTTTCGACATCCACATTTCGAGGGAGACCTGCTTAAGGCATACGGCGCATGCTAAGTCTAGAGTAGTGCACCGACCTTCTAACTTTCGAAAAACGCGAACCTTGTCGAAGGTCACGTGAACTGATCGCGAACACGCCTCCGCCACGCGACTTCCGAAGACTTCACCCATTCAGGCTCCAGCGGCTACCAAGATGAGCGAATTCTTTTCTAGTCTACCCTCACTATTATTAATCTTTTCCTTCACCCGTCCTTCTTTCTGGTAGCTTCCGGGACAGATGTCTTACGCCCCAATCAACATCGGTTCTGCATCTGGGGAGAGTTCATTTGCTGACTCTTCCGATCCGGCACAGGTACCTGACCCCTTCTTCAACTGGGTGAGTCTAGTTCTCAACGCCTTCGTACTTGCTGTGCGCATCATACTTGCCTCGCACGTATATTAACTCCCTCATTTAGGAAAGGGATGAACTGCCTGGAGAGCTACCAGCACATGGGCCCTCCCAGTGGGACCTAAATATCTCAGACATGGTGGTCTGTAACTCTGGCAGTCTTGGCCGCCTGGAAGTACCCGAGGAGGCTAATGCCATTGGACACCCTACTGAAGACCGTTGGCCAGTCTCTAACGGGAGCAATGATGAAGACAGTGCAAAGCGCAAGGAAAAGAACCGCCTTGCGTAAGTTTGTAGCTCACTGGTGGTATTCTTTCATCAAGGCAAAGCTGACGCTTGACCTATCAGACAAAAGGCCTTTAGACAACGAAAGGAGCTATATATAAAGACCCTAGAGCGAAAGGTGAATGAGCTCGAATCTCAATCGACGTTGCTGCAAGAAGAAAACCGGCGGCTTCAAGCGGAACTGGCAGCCCTCCTGCCTACAGAGAAGACGTCAGGCCACGGCGTGTTATCCGGCAAATTGCTAGGCGAAGAGGTCTCAGAGGATTCTGGATCAAATGTCTGCGATGCCGAGGCAAATGAAACACGTCTAATTAGAATCAGTAGGGACGCACGTACGAGGCTGGTGGATGCTCGTGATACTTGCCAGCTGATTCAGACGGTTTGGGAGCTCATACAGGCCAACAGGCTTTTTGACGAGAGAGAGGTAGATCTTGGACATGTGTATGAGCGGCTTTTGGAGATTGCACGCGTTGATCGGGGAGACTTCACGTTGGAGGACGGTGTACGGAGAATACTGGAGGAGGGTCCACCTCATGACCGTAGTCTATTATAAATGCGTATACAAATTTTCTTACGCTGTTTGTATTTCGGATCCTCGAGCGCTTCAGACTGGTTGCCTCGAGTGATCGGTCGCGTCTTAGCAGCCTGCAGTGGTGTATGAAGATACGTGCGCTTGGTTGGGATGGCCCGGACTATTGGCAATCATACCATAAACCAACAGCGCAAAGTTCGCTGGATTCTATACAACCGGGTGCCTAGGCAAGTACTACCTATATCGAATGCAAGAGCTATTATAAGCTACCTGCAGCGCTGTCCGGTTACAAGCGATAACTCGTTAGCTGGTTGTAGTGTAGCCTGAAATTTAGAGGTAGATTCCCTTCAAGCCGCGATTGTGTTACAATCCGTCATGTATCTTTCCGGGGCCTTCACATTCTCCAATCCTAGGAGGGCAGAAAACAGTCAGCCTTTGGCACATACGAGGACACGGACATTGGAAAATGACTTACAACGTCCTCATAAGTTCATAACAGCAAGTGGCTCCGGCAGGGGCGTCGGCAGGACAGAGAGCATCTAAGCGCTGGCAGGGCATTGGCGGCTTTCCAGGGTGACTGGTTAATAAAAAGAGCAACGATGGTAAAATGCATTGCGAGGAAATGATGTTGAGTGACACAGATGAGACAAAAGATTAGGACTTGTACATACAGTATCGTGATGGCGGTAAGGGAACATTACGCTGGACTGTACATCTCATTCATCCATGCGGCCTCCAGTCCGTGGACACATTACTAAAAGTGAGTCAGCATGCGGCAGGAAGACACAGAAGAGGAAGTCTCTCTGGCTTCCACAACCAGGACGACCACAAGACCAAATGCATTTTATGATTTTACAGTCCTCGAGTTCAAACTACTAGGTTTGAACCCCAGCCAATGAGATGTGAGTGGATCAATATTAGTGAGTTACAAGTTTACGTGAAATTAGTAATTCGGAAGGTTGGATTGAAAATAGGGACTAAGAATTTAGCCTGTCCTGCTTGCCGCTAGGAAGATTACGTGATGTTACTAAGATGCTACTACACTCCATGCGCGAATCCGACGAGAAGCATCACTACTTACATATTAACCTATTTAATTCGGCGCCGGTGTGGACATCGAATATGACACATGATATGAAGAATTCTTTCCACGTTTCCGACATGGCTATAAAACGGACGTCATCCCGGAGCAAATCAAGCAGCATCGCACTCGGCTATCCCCATTTCGCATCTCTCTCCTCTAATTGTTACAACAGATCCCTTCCAACTCGCCTGCATTATGTCTAAGCTTCTTGTCGTCTTCGGTGCTACTGGAAATCAAGGCGGGTCGGTTATTCGCCATGTTCTATCGGACCCGACCCTCTCCAAAGAGTTCAAAGTTCGAGGCATTACGCGTGATGCCACGAAGCCAGCGGCGAAACAACTCTTTGAAGAGGGCGTTGAAGTGCTAACCGTGAGTGATGAACGCAAACAGTTCCTTGGCGGCTAACTGACCCTAGTCATTCAGGGTGATATGAGTGATGGTGATTCACTGGCAGCTGCTGTCCAGGGGGCCCATACTGTCTTCCTCGTCACCAACTTTTGGGAAACCGCTTCTAAGACGATCGAGGTGGCACAAGGTAAAGCAGTAGCGGATGCTTGCAAAGCCGCCCATGTTCAGCATTTGATATTCTCGTCTCTCATCAATACAACGAAAGCGAGTCAGGGCCGACTGTCTCATATACACCACTTCGATGGGAAAGCAGAGGTTGAGGAGTACATCCGACAAATTGGTGTCCCCGCTACGTTCTTCTTGCCTGGCACCTTTATGTCATCGTTCAAGGATCTGATCCGTCAACAAGATGACGGGAGCTATCTCTTTACATTGCCTGTTGGTGACAATGCAAGGCTGCCCCTGTTTGACGCCGCTGGAGACACCGGTACTGTTTTGCCCCCCCTCCCCATTGTGGATTATTTGGCGTTACAGATACTAATGTGGATGTGAAGGCCTTTTTGTGAAAGCTATAATAAAGAACCGCGGTTCACTCATCGGAGAGCGAGTCTATGGGGCAACTGACTACTACTCTCCCACCCAAGTGGTGCAAGAGTTCTCGAAAGTCACTGGAAAAGTAGCCAATTTCCTGACGGTCCCAGCAGAAACTTTCAAGTCGTTCCTACCTCCCCCGATTGCCGAGGAGATATACGAGAATATGGAGCTACTGGCCGACCCGGGATACTATGCGGGTGCTAGCTTGGAGGGTAGTCTCGCTCTCCTTGACCAGCCGCCAACGTCATGGAAAGCGTTTGTTGAGCAAAACGCCGAGAAGCCAGCTTATGCCTTGGCATATTCTGAGTCTCATTATGCATAGTAGTTTACTCCTAGATTGCTAATATACACAAATTGGTCAGAAACTGACTACATCAATCAAAACACTCTTGGAGGAATTGAGATGACAGGATCCAATGAATTTACTTGGGCCTCTGAAAATAGACATAGCAAGATTGTGTCGCAGTGCTTTTGCAATGGGGCGCAACATCAACACCCAGGAACTTTTTGGCAGCCCACTATATGTTGCCACCGCAAAGGGACGTTGACATTGTGCTACAAGTCTTAA
The DNA here is from genome assembly GCF_001889945.1 of Aspergillus brasiliensis CBS 101740. Classification (NCBI taxonomy): domain Eukaryota; kingdom Fungi; phylum Ascomycota; class Eurotiomycetes; order Eurotiales; family Aspergillaceae; genus Aspergillus; species Aspergillus brasiliensis. The sequence goes on from NW_027137475.1 coordinate 10,919, forward strand.
AGCATGGAGCTAACATCAATTCAACCGGCAAGCCATATGGCAATGTCCTGCTCACCGCTGCTGCTGAGGGGCATGCTGAAATTATATAGATGCTGCTGGCACAGACTCATACAATGTATCAATACTTGGTATACCAACGATTCCTTGGCTTCTCAGATATCCAGAATTGCTCTTATGAATATCCGAACTTGTAATATTTTTTTGACTCACAAAGTTTACTAAATTATCTTATTTTATTTAGTGTTGGATTGGGTCGGGTTTGGGTCAACCTTTTTTGACCCGCCCCATAGGTCGGGAGTAAGGATCTGAATCCATACAACCCTTGCGATAAAGAGTATCGGACTCTTGCACTGCCAGGGTATATGTCGTGAGGCGTGTGCATCCCGCTGACTTGGGTGCGACGCGTCATAAAACAGACGTTGCGCAGGAGGTTGACCCGTCTCCAACCTCGAGTATGTGACTATCGGGGTTGACGTCTCCCGCACGGTCGATGAAGTTCGAAACCACAGAGTTCACAAAGGAGCGATCGATTGCATCATTGAGGAATTTGGAAATAAGGTCGGACGTTACGATGGGCTCTGATTCATTGCTGCGACTCAGGATATGCGTTATCCCGCTTCCCACTGTGTCGATCGTCTGCATCACTGGGCAGGACTCGAGGTTCCCGGATTCGCCAAAGGTCTCATCTAGTGGTTCGACTGCGATTATCGTCAGGCAGTCAATGTACCGTGCCAATGTTGGACTCGTGACCTGTCCTCCCTCTAGTTGCCGAAGGGTGGAGGAAGCTTTCTGGGCGCACAGGATCGCAGCCCGATTCCAAGCTCTGGCCTGTTTCGAGGAGGCCGGCGAAAGTACCGGCAAGGGCTTCCAGAACCTCCCAGTTGTGATCTGAGAAGATAAAACATCCATCCGCCAGTCCATCCGTGTGCAGATCTTCCGAGGAGTATGGCGCGGCTGAGTCGAGGTGAGTTCTGTGCAGACGAACCCCTTAAGGATAACCTTGGGCTCACTCCACGCAGCGTCCGAAAAGACAACATTTCCGCTTTGCTGCAGCCGCAATTTGGGGTTCAGCGTGCTGTACCCGCTCATGCACGATCCAACGGGAGGAATCGAGGCCGAGACATACAGCGACTCGATCCGGCTGGGCGCCATGGCAGGGGAATTATCCTTGACCGTCCTACAGCAGATCATCATCTGAAACACCGCGTCTAGCAGCGTAGGGTGGATGGGAAGTGGGTACTCGACGCCCTCGGGCATCCGGGCCGCCGTCAGCACCATCCTGTACCGGGATCAGGAATACAACGTCTCCTCCTACTCACCATTCTCGAACGCTTCATACGTCACTTCCAACAGAATTCGGTGCTGCGGATCCATTCCTTCAGCCTCAGTCGCAGTCATGGAGAAGAACGGCGCGTCAAAGGCCGCAATGTCGTCCTTGAGAAAGTGGCCCTCCTTGGTTATAATCTGCCACGGCAGGTTAACACCCTGCACATCTATTCCTAGGCAGCATGCAGTCTTCGCTTGCCGACTCCACTCCACAGCATTCATGGGTAAGCACTTACAGCGCCCTGCCGATCAGCCGATGGGTGATAGTACGCCTCTGGGTCAAATCGATCAACGGGAATCCGAGACTTGGCCGACTCGCCGTTCCGCAGGATGTCCCAGAATCCACTGGCGGACCGGGCCTCGCTGGGGAAGCGCCAGCTCATCCCGACGATGGCAATCGGTGGCAATTTGTCGTCCATGTCTGGTGTAAGGAAGCTGACCCTGGTGATAGAGGGGACTATTCGTGTTGTTGAAGATGTCCCACTTACGGTGGGGTGAGTCGCAATGGGATAGCTACTGAATCAGGTATGATAGCCACGGGATAGAGAGAGGCGACTGCGTTAACGGGGCTAGGTGGTGGTGCCATGCGACTTAATTTGGCATTTATAGATTGGCCATGAACAGGTGCTTAGGCCGTCTCCAACTCCAGTATACGGCACAATCCTGCAATCTACTGTCTCTATCCCCAAAGCCCGCCAATATCCAGATCACGCATACCTCGGGCTAGCCTTAACACCAACCTTGGAAGCCGCTTGGTAGGTCTCCGAAGGAATCTCCTAGCGCCATCCAAGCGCCCACTTCCTCCGCTAGAAGAGTAGAAACGCACCGAGGAAAATAATGACCGAGCTTTGACACACTAAGCGCCGCTTTTCCGAAGACTATCTAACACCGACAGCGGCGGGTTCAGAGATCTCTCCGCCCGGACCCAAATGTCGCCGCCACACACCGGGGCTCACTGGCCAAAACAGGTCCCCGGATCAGAGCGCCTTCACCGAGAAGTTACATTGATGGGGAAAGCCACCGAGGCATTAAGGGAGCAAAAAGAGCCCGAGAGCAGGAAGGTATGTGTCTTGTAGACTAACAGATATCGGTAACGTCCGATCCATCCAGGAGAGAAATTCAATGCGAATCATCTCTAAGTGGCTTATGAAGCATAGTTAAGGATAGGTATACCTATTGATAGTGAGATATTCCTCGTCAAGGCGGAACTATAGACCAGTTTTATAGCTCGGTTGTAGGCAGTGGCTATATGGGTTTTCTACACCTCTTGTTATTCTGATACTGATGTGCTGCTGGGCAATCAACGTGATTTATACATGCTTGCGCCGTATAATCATTACTGTTATGATGTGAAAAACGTACTGGCAGGGGCGATTCTCGAAGGAAAATGTAACATTTCATAATTCTCATACTGATCCCATGCTATGAACTTGAAATATATAAAAGGCAAAGACGAAACCACAACTTCAATTCCCAACACGATGCAAGTTGAAGCCTTCCAACAACCATTCCTTTACAAGACCCTTGTTACATCCAACCCTTTAAGCATCCACAGTAGGACACGCACCCTGGTGGCCATTCAATGTTGACCCTTCACGCAGCCCCCTCACCCCTAGCGGCCTCGGTTCTTGCATACGCCTCCTCTAAATCCGCGAGCCGCTGCTTGATCGACTGCGGCTTCCGCTGATACGTGCACAGCGTCGCAACGAGGCATGCCGCCGCGATACCCGCACAGATGCGCATGTCGGTGTTGAACGTGCTCACGTAGACCTGGCGAACGACAAGCTGCTGGCGCACGGGAAGCCGGTAGATCGCGGCGGGGGTCCGGTAGAATTCATCCAGTTGCTCGGGTGTGAGAACGCCGGCGAGCGTGTGCTGGACGTTTGTGTTGAAGACGATGAAGCCCGAGGCGATGCCGATGCTTCCGCCAAAAATGCGCAGTTGGGCGACGATACCTTGGGCGACGGCTATAAAGGGCGTGGAGGTTAGTCGTTTGCTTTTAATATTTAAACGAGTATCAAAGGACATTTATTTGAATACCGAAGCCATATATACGCATTGGAAGAAAAGAACAAGGAACGCACGTACCATGATCCTGAAACTCAACCTGCATCGTCGTAAGAAACGTAATGGTAGAGAGACTCAACCCGATGCCAAATCCCAGAATGGCTTCCAGTCCCCACTGCCTCGGTGCAGGGTCTACCGAGTCCGTCAGAGTCGAGAGCGAGGCACTCCCAATCACCATGAAAATGCTCGCCAGGTTCAGCGTCCAGAAGGCATTGTTTCGCTTCGCCGACGCGGCCCCGCCGATTGCAGAGCCGACGGCTGTGCCTGCCATCAACGGCAGAAGCAGAATCCCAGATGCGACCGCGTCTTTCCGGTTGACAATCTGCGCGCGCAGGGGGATGTTGACGATGACCAGAAGCATGACAAACCCAGTTAGGATGGTGCTCCTGTTGCGGCCCGTCAGTGGGGTGCTATTCAATATTCTCAGGGATCGCTTCCAAAAGAAACTCACACAAAGCCGGCGACCATGACGCGACTTGACAGTAGCCGGAACGGCAATTGAGGCCGAATCTGCTTGAAGTTCTGTTTGGACGAGATAACCCACTGCCAGTAGACGAGCGCTCCCCATGACAGTACGGAGATGATGAGGATGATAATCACGGGGGCGCTGTTCCAAGCATAGGCTCTTATGGCTGCTTCATTCAAGATAAAGACGAACAGGACAGACCCCACAAGTATGAGAAGTGCGCCGAGATAGTCAAGGTGCCGGAAACGAACATTCTTGGCGAAATGGAAATCGTTGGGCCACACGAGTAGCAGGGTGACCAGAGGAACAAACGCACATGGGCCGCTAGACAAAGTGATTAGACGCATCTCCTGAGCTGTTGCAAGGACGTACTTTATCCAGAATCCCCAGCGCCAGGTACGATAGCTCGTCAGGGCGCCACCGATCAACGGCCCGCTAATGCCAGCAAGGGCGACAACCACGCCGATGATGCCAGATATTGCGGGGAGTAACGGAGGGGGGCTGATCTCAGGATAGATAATCATCGCCATCGCGTACAGCCCCGATCCGCCGATTCCCTGCATCGCACGGAAGCCGATGAGCTGGCTCATATTCTTCGACGCGGCGCATCCCATCGACGCGCCGAGGAAGATCAGAAAGCACATGCACAGGAGGAATTTCCGGCCAATGACATCAGATAATCTTGCCATGAATACGGCGCATCCTGGGTTTGTATTAATTATCCCAGTTGTCTCCAGAAGAGCGAAGCAAGAGGTGGATATTCACCAACATAGGACAGGGTGTACGCCAGGACGATCCACGAGCAGGTTTTGAATCCATCGAATTCGTCAGAAATGGTGTATAGCATGGTCGAAATAATGGTGGTATCCATCAAAGACAAGAACAGTCCGATGGCGATGCTGCGGGGAATTCATGGTCAGTGCTCTGTCACTTCTGGCGCGAGCGAAGCCTCTCTTGCGGTCTCACCAAAGAAGAATGATCACCAGCCTCCATGTTGCAATTGTCGGGCGCGGAATCTCAAAGGATGGAGACACATCTGCGCTGGTAGACATGGCCACCTCAGAACCCATAATGATTACCCAAGCAGATGTTAGAACGATGTAGAAGGGAATTCACACGAACAGATACAGGCGCATCTGAACATTGGACGATTGATTATGGCTGGCGAAAGGGTGGTGCCTAGACAAGGCCTCAGCCCAGCTTAAGTGCTCAAACTGCTAAGCTCAAGGCCAGGGACAGCCTCCTCGCTAACACGCAAGCAGTGATTGGCGCTGTCGTGAGGGGAAAAAGCCAACCGGCGAGTTTCTTCGGCCAGGTGTCTCTTGGCTGCGGTGATGGACCCTTGCTAGTGTGGGCTGCCCGGCGTGACTGTGACTGTGTCAGGTGCCAGGCTATCCTCATACGGTCTGATTTGGTATTGGGCCTATTGGGCGACAGGGCTACTTGCGTACCCAAAATCGCTAAATCCGCTGATGGACGTGTCGGGCGTCCACCACGGGGTGTCAATTTCATGCGGCCGAAGAAGCCTCTACAGACCGACGACCAGGTACACGTATAATATAATTTACATGTTCCATGTTGCTTGAGACACCATAAGACAGTATTCATCCAGAAATAGCAGCACATGGCCTAAACCTAAAAATCCAACAACAACCAAACAATAAAATCCGACATCGCCGCCCTCAGCACCACCCTCGATGGCTTCAAAGGGACCTTGAACGGAGCTGTCGACGTCGAGTATGCCGAGATCCGCCTGGAGGATGATCTGTACCAAGGCATCAACAATGTCCTTGCCTCTAGCACGTTTGGGATTGCGAGCAGCATCAGTGCTCAAACTTACAAACTCTGTGACGGGTCTCAAGCCGGATATTTTTGCCATTCTTGATAAATTGGCTGATAATATATATTCTTCACTTACTTCTAGAACATTCTTTGTTATCGTGGGTTTGTTGACTGATAGATAATATAGAAACCTGGCTTTACTTCTACTGGAGCTATTAGTATCATAAAGACGAATCTCTAGTCCCTTTAAAATCTTACCAATGTACCTTTTATATAGACCTGAGCCACGGTCACCACTGCGGACAACGCTACTATTGTGTCAGCGATTGTGGAGATTGATGCAGCGTATTCCAGTATAACTATAGCCTTTTTACTAAGGGAACGGGCATTATCTCCGATATTTTTAGCCTAGAAGATATGGACATTCGCACTGCAGTTTTAGGAAGTGTTAACGCAAGCTTCATTGGAGCATGTCATGTAGCTAGATTTGAGTACAGTTTAAGTGAGGTACCAGGTCCACTGACATACTTTATTGATCAAGTTCGTGTAGCTGCTTTTATCTACGAATAATCAATTCTGCCTTGGAACCCCCAATAGAAGGAGACTCAGCAAGCCCGAAAGCAAAGCTGTCTCCTGATAGTTAATGCTCATAGAGCTAAATCTCCTGGCTATTGGAAGGTGTGTCGCTAAACTCACATGGTCCTGCCTGTGAACCGTCCATCACCCTATTTGAGAAATATTTCAAATATACCGCCTTTACATGGGTACGTATCAGCAGAATCTAATATATCACTCACAAGGCACTACGTACAGAACACCCTATCTATTTCAGCTGATTAACTGTCACCGCATCTGCGCCATCCGCATAGCCCACTCAACAGCCTTGAGCACCGCCTGCACGTCATTCATCCGATGAGGCACCTTATGCACGCCCTCAAACTCCACAACGCGAGTCAACCCCTTACTGCAAAGCCTCGCCTCCAACTCACTATGCGGCCGCAGCGGGTCTGACCGACCGATGATGTGGACCGTCGGAATGGATATCCGCTGCATGTTGACCAAGGGGTGATACACGCGCGGGAAGCCTTCCATCCCGCCGCGGGTATTCCATTGCGTTCTCGCTGCATGATCGTGCTCTGCGCTATTGTCCACCAGCTGGCGGACAAGTGCGAGTATCTCCTTAACCAGCGCCGCCTTTTGCCCTGGGAGTAGTAGAATCGCGCGGTGGTTCTTGAGACGCGATAGCTTGTGCGTCACGGCAGATCTATTATTGTCCTGAAGCAAAGATGCTCGCTGGAGCTCCTCCATTGTTGTCTTATCTTTCTCACCCTCCTCCTTGTGCTTTACCTGTCTATAGTACCGGGAGTACTTTGCAATAATGTCCGCGTTAAACATCGGATCCGGCGAAATAGAGAGCACGGCGCAGAAGAAGATCGCAAAGCGAAATGGCGGCGGACGGTCGGGATGACATATCTCATGGTGGTAGAGCATAGAGAGGGCGAGTGAGGCTCCTTGGCTAAAGCCAATGACTCCGTCAAAGGGCCCATCGTCTTCAATGACGTCCTGAATGAGATCATGCGCGTCTCTCACCTGCGACGAAGATAGCCCCTCGTACCAATTATAGAAAGGGCCCGGCAAGTTGGGAGGGTTTTCTATGGTGGAAAATGATAGAGACAATCAGTGAGCATTTTGTATGTAAATCGTGCAGATATATTTAACGAGCGATTGAACCCCCGGGGCCCGAGTACAACCGGACGGGAGCCTAGTAACTAACTACGACGTACCTTTTGCGGGCCCACATGATATGGGACCATCAAGAAAAACATATTCGTGGGACTCGCCGATCATGGCACAGATGAGGGACATCTGCTTCTCGAATATCTCGGCAGATGCACCCCTAATTCCAGGATTTCAGCCGATGAACACTCCCAGAGAATGGACACAAAATTGTACCACGGGTGCAGACAGAGAATCTTCATCTCGTGTGTATTCAATGCGGGCGATTGCAAATCAGTGAGAATGACGAGATTAGGCATGCTATATTCTTCGGTAGGTAGAGGTATTAGATATAGGAGTTCGGACACAACGGCATTGAGGAGTTGCCGGGGGCCGGGGTCTCTCAGGCCCAATCGGCGTGTATTAAAGGGCCCGAAACACCACCACCCATGTGAGCAAGAGTAGTATACAGCTATCTCGTAGAACTGATCTCCTCATTAAGAAGACAAAAACGACCCCCAGCCACTTTGTAAATTTGTTACTGCAGGTAAAGTACGAGTACCTAGCGCGTTCTCCAGACATCCAGATAGGAGTATATGTGATATGTGTACAAAATGACTCGGACACGAGGGGACATTACGATGACCTCCTGCTTGCTAAACCCGTACTACTATTAGTAGATCTTCGTCAGCCTGAATGCAAACGCGACGGCTCCGTTGTTGGCGTTGAACCAGCTGCCGGGTAGCGCGGGTTCCTTGGTAAGTTGCTCCCTTGTTTACTATCTTTCCTGCTAACTTTCTTTTCTAGCTCGGATTCTTCTGTGAGCCATTCAGCTTCTTCTTTCTAACCTCACCGATTAGTTCTCCTCTGGAATATTGTTCCGGCTGTTCCCGTACGCAGCTCTCGGAGTCGGATAGGTCAGGTGATATGGCATGGGTCGACCGAGGTCTCACATGCGCATAACTGTAATACCTGCATTGCCCTCCCCATCGCCAGTCACCTCAGGTTATGCCCCGCCTGTCAGCCAGCTGTGAGGATCCCCGATCTCACACTCACCTGCAAGCTTGTAATTGTGCGCGTTCTGAGTCTATTGACTCGGAGTTCTAGTCTTTTACTGGATGAGCGAGCGGTATCACTTCCGGAGAATCTATGCCTAAAGCGCACTAGGTTGGATTCTGACACCAGCCAGCCCAACCAGGCCCGCCCTGCCTGCCTCAACCTGGCATTATAATAGAGGATAATGGTAATAAGCTAAGCCCCTTTTTTTTCTTCTTTTTTTTAAATCTAACTAATTAGAGTATTTCAGGTTCCTGTATCCTAATAGCATTGCACTGCGATGTCATTACCCTTCTGGTATAGGCGATTTTGAGCTTTTCCGAAGAAACTTGCTATGTATAACTGTCAGGTATAGCCACTCTAGCAGGGATCAATGGGTCTTACTACCTAGCCTAGCACTTGCCTGCTGGGTTGAAAACTAACTTGACTACGACAGCTGCGTTCGACATCATTCCTGCTATGGTTCAGTATTATCCAGTAGTCCATTTTGATAGAGTGTGTTTCCACATTTCTTTGCCTATACCTAAGAACCCTGATTACGCTAGAACTCGGTGTCCTTATCTCCATCGTTTATCTTTATCTCTTAATGAATACTGAACCCAATTATTGGTTGTCAGAAGAGCTCCTGACCTGTTTACCGCCGTCTGGCACCTTCCGGGGTATGCGATCTGTGGAAAAATCAATAGGTAATCTTACTATGGTGGAGGACAGTCTTTGTACTTCACTTCATAGATACTACTATCTTCAAGCAAAGTCCAAGAAGAAAGAGGCCTGCAGAGACTAACAAAAGAATACTAGATACTCTACTAAAGCTGATATAGATCGTCTTGATCTACGCCAAGATATATCCTATATGTGCGTGCTTTAAGGATATAAAACCTGCCATAAAATGAGTCGTTGAGCTAGATACGGAGAGACAATAAGAATCAGTATACCTTACCATAGAAGTACCCACACAAGAAGACTGGTACCACAGAGATAAAGGATAAGAGAAAAGAGAGAAGCAATTTTCTGTCCTCTACTGAAACTAACAGACTTTTATAAAGCTAAGACTGCTTGTCCCCCTATCACAACGGCGAATATTGCAAATGCGGTAATTAGATCAAACATTCTAAGCCAGACTGTATCAATAATAATGACACCGTTCTTGGTTGTAAGTGATGGATATCAACGTCAACGCGATATAGGCTTTAGAATATCTCACAATGGATTGCTTGTATTCAATGTTGCATGTACGAGTTTAATCCAGGAATTGCTCTTCATGTCCTATATGAACTTTTTGCATGAACTGAAAGTGCGTAAAATGGCAACTTTGTGGTTTTCACCTCACCAGTCCTTATCTACGGAAAAGGGGGGTAACTAGTGGGTCTTACGCGTAAGCTAACTGGACATGAGCAAGTTAGATGTGCAAACTTTTGTTTCCTCACGCTACATCTTGTATGTGAACTTCATTATCGCTTTCTCAAATTTTGATTATTCATTTGAAGACGTGGTCCTTAAATATAAACAGATACGTGAGGCCCTTACCTTCGACTGTAGTCTTCCGACAAACTCAACATGATTATATATATCGGACAAGGGAAACTTAGATTAAACCATTATAACACTCATAACCCCCTTTAGAATCAACGTACTACTCACCATCTATTTCGTCCGTCTCCTGGCTAGGCTGGAGTCGCCTGAGAATCCGCCGGCGCGCCTCCTCTGTCCTGAGCCTATGTGTAACGAACTGATTAGGGTCGCCAGGCGCCATTAGAGTATTCTTATTGTTTAAGGTGAAGGAGAGTCGAACAACCAGTCGCTGCCGGCGCTAGGCTCCTAGTAGACTAGTGCCCGCCGAAATTCAGGAGAACCGACGCCGAGTTGACCACATTCCGTGGGTTGTAGATCTAAATCAAGTGATTCAAATATTCAAGTTATGCCGGCCGGACGAGAAAGCATTCTGTGCGCAGTTAGACCAGGCTGTGCTCCAATTCAGCCTTACCATTATCCAGCATCCAGTATCGCGTTGAAAGTTCGATTCGGTCCTCATCTCCTATACTGTGGTATGGTTTGGGAGCTTTACCTAAGGGGCACAGTGCATGATGGAGAATTAAACATCCATTCTATCACAGTTGAATGATAATTGCTGAATAGTGATTATTGTGTCCATGTAAGCAGAGACGGTTAACGGTAGAGACACGGAGATAAATACTCTATTTATTATAATCTGAGACGAATAATTATTAAATAATACTGTCTGTTCTTTATCACGGCTGCTCGAGAACCAACTGCTTAGATTTTATATTAGCTGGATAGAGGTAACCTCTGCATAGATCTACTGGTATGTGTTATGCGGAGCCGACTAGTCACTGTGAGTAAAGCTTGAAAGGCTTATAGTTACTTGCCTAGTTCTACTGTAGATTCTTAGAGTGTCTCTTGTACATACCGTTGCTTTGTGCAAGCCTTACTGCGTGTTCAGTTCCTGTTGAGTTCTTGCAGAACGTGTTTGAAGTGCGTGCCAAGTCAGTCAGTCAGTCAGTGCTAGAATGAGTGAGCCCCCCTGCTTGTAGGTTGGATTGTTTCTTTTTCTTTTTCTTTCCTTTTTCTTCTCTTCTCTTTTCTTTTCTTTTCTTCTTCTTCTCCTTTTTTTTTTTTTTTTTTTTTTTTTTTTTTTGGATGACACGTTAATTAATTACAGCTAAAAAGGAGTCTCAATTACTCATCTACAATTAATTAGTTTATTCAAAAGAAAGGCAGTTAATGTAAGAATTGGAATCCTACAAGACCTACTCCCAGTATGTGTGTACCTGACTATATAGGCGACTCTAGGCGTCCGCACAGCATCTGCCGGTAATAATGGCCTTATGGATTTGTTTTGACCTTGTCCCCTGGAAATATTCCTTACAGTTAAACATCAATAATGTCACGTGACTTATAATCCCATAAATAGAGAACCTTCATGTATTTAGATACTCAAGTGAGTCCTTACCCAATCATCATATTACATACTAGAACCTAGTTCTATCACATACACTACCTACCTCTCCAATAGATAGATGGTCCCCAGGTAACATTCATCGTTTTACTGCACGAAGGAGCATTGGACGCCTAACATTAGTTATCACACCTGACTAATCGATAAAAGCTCAAATGACGTGTCCACGACTTCTTTTAGTTTTTCATCTTATAAGCAGCTTGAACCCCGCTGTCAGCTTTGCTTTTCAGCATTTTACAACGCAACAAACGGCATTGAAAAACAACTGGCCTCTCCAAAATGCTATCAATCCTCAAGCACATATACCCACTACCCGAGCCTCAACCGAAACGGTCGAGGCCGCTACGAGTAATTTGTCTCGGCCTTCCTCGATGTGGAACGGATTCGCTTAAACGCGCACTTGAAACTCTTGGATTTGGCAAAGTGGCACATGGCTTCGAATGGTGGCTTCATCATCCAAACCATAGCGTCCTCTATTGCGAATTAATACTACTGAAGTTACAAAACCGTATGCCAAGCCCAGACGTCATTCGAGAATGTTATTTCGATCGACTTCTTGGTGATATGGATGCCTCCACAGATGTTCCTGCAGTTTGGTTTGCAAGCGAACTTCTCCAAGCATATCCAGACGCCAAAGTCATTCTGAACCGGCGTCGTGATATACAGGCTTGGAAAAAGAGCTTCCGCACATCGGTATTACTAATGATGCAAAGTTGGCTATATTGGATTGCTAGTTGGTTTAACGCAGAGTTATTTTGGGGTTTGTGGCTGACTCGTCTCGGACACCAAACGCTTCTTTTCAATGGCGACTTCGAAAGAAATGCCGAGAAAGCATATCGGGACCACTACGAGGGTTTAGAATTGACATTAAAAGCCAACAACCGAGATTACCTCGATTGGTCTGTAGATGATGGCTGGTTAGATCTCCTATCCTTCAGTCGCTCAAATTATATCTAGCTCACACGAAAAAGGGCACCTCTATGCAGCTTCCTTGACCTACCGGTACCAAACACGGCGTTTCCAAGAGGCAACATTGCCTCTGAATTCATCCCGAAATTGATGACCATGGACAAAGAACGGCTGCAAAAGGCCAAACAGAATGGCCAATTCTGCTTTTCTTTCCTCGCCATACTTGCGGCTGGATGTTGGTTGCGTTGCACTTGAGGAATACTGTCTGATTGTGGCACAGTTTTGACCCCGTCACATAGACACTGGCGGATTGGTAGTTCCATAACCTCTCCATGTCTCGAACACGGCAATTTTGTTGTTCCCACTGTGCGAATGGCTCGGGCTCTAGGTGTTGTCCCCCGCTGGTAGCCTTTCCACTATCTCCTTCCACATGACAAAGGCTCCATACAAACCAGTCCACTTCATAATAACTAGTTTGTAAAATTAATTAAAAAAAGATATTTAAAGATATTATCACAGCAATATGTATACAATCTTCATACCCAAAACTTGCCCTATACCTTGTAATTTTCCAACTCCTTCTGGGTCCACTCCCAAAGTTCATTCCGCAACGTGGTGTCCTGAGAAGCCTTGGTCATGGTTCCAGGCCAGCCAACAGGCTCATAGTAGGCACCATTTGTGAGATTTTCGCGCTTGGTAGTGGCCACCCAGCACATATTGTATGCCCCTTCCTCGGGAGTGAGGGATTTTCCACGCGTGCTGACTGCCATAAACACCTTGTCCATCATACCTAGGTGAGTGCCGCCGATGTCAGTAGCAACGGCACCTGGCTGGATAGAGCACGACATGATGTCCGGGTAGAGCTCGGCAATCTTTTGCGAGTACCAGGTGTTGGCCAGCTTGCTCTGCATGTAACGGCGCCAATGTCCAAAGAGCCCATTTTGCGGTGTCTTGATGGTGTCGTACGCAATCTTGGAGACGCCCTGGAAGGCGCTTGAGGTGGTAGTAACGAGACGCACATCGCGGCCAGCGGCAGCTGTCTTAGCCATGAGGGGCAGCAAGTACTTCAGCAATAGGGCGTGGCCCATGTGGTTGGTACCAAACTGCACCTCGTAACCGTCCTTGGTGAGGCCTGCAGGGACTGCCATGATGCCGGCATTGGCGAAGACGATGTCGAGCATGTCGAAGTTAGTTAGAAACCTTTTGGCGGCAGCTGCGACAGATTCGAACGAAGCCATATCGCACTCCAAAAATGTTATAGATACTCCTGGTGAGGCCTTGCGAACTTCGGCAATCACTTCGTCAGCTTTTCTGACATTGCGGCCAGTAAAGACAATGGAGCCAGGGTTGTGCTTTGAAAGACTGAGTATTGCAGTCCTGCCAATGCCACCAGTACCTAGTCCTGTCAGACAAATTCATCCGGTTCGCAAAATTAACATACCCCCAGTAACGAAAATTATCTTGCCGGCAAGATCAGGAATGTCCCTATCCGGCTTAAACTGCACTCCCTTGGGGTTGATTCTAAGGTCGGACATTATGACGATATGTATCAAATTGAGGTGCTGCTGAAATCCCTAAAGGTTGATCACGCGCTTTATAACAGCTACTAAATTTAATGCTTGCATCAAGTCCATGGTTGACCTAGCCGGATTAGCAAATCGTCATCATGGGCCACTGGCTGATACCACAAAATGACCATATCTCCGAGAATCGACCAGTGGCCGAACCTTATCACGTAGCTGACCCGGCCTTAGCGGACATATTGTTACTTCAGGGTAATCCGGTCGCCGCCTTTGAGTTTGAAAGAGAGCCTCATATTGACGTCAAGATAGCTTTTTGAGGAATTAGGCAAGAAAGTAGTGTCATAACTTTTGCATATTGCAGATTTGGCTAATCTATTTCGGCTAGCTTAACACATAATTAGTTGGCGTCATCTGCTGACTAGTCCGGCATTACGGAGATCTCGCTGACTTAGCGTCGGCCTTAGGCTGATGACCGGCGTTAGGATGTATTATGAATTTTATGAATATTTATGAATGAAGCTTCCAACAATTTTGTGGTCCCAGTATCTTTCTTTACTCCTTTTCCTTCTAGCGACCGGACTTTAAAGTAAAAATTGTGCTATCTCTAATGTTCATAAAGGTTCTTCATCATTTATATCCGACATACTCCGCTGATGATAGACCCTACCTTCGGCTGATGACGCCAGGTTTATCTTACGGTCTTTTTTTTGCGGGTTCGAAAGGTATAACATAAAAGCAAAGCAAGCGCCACTTTCACTTCGACCTTAGAGTAACTATTCCTAAGCTAGTTGGCTCGTTACTCTAGAATTCAAACCCCCAAGCGACTGAAAATATCGACAAACTTCGAAATGTTGGACTCAAGCACTGTTTGGTTTAGTATGTGAAAGAACGCAAGACTTGAAGCAGTTCACATCAGCTAACTAAATCCAGTCACAGGATGCTCCTCTGGAGTGGGCAAGTCTTTAGCGACTATTATCCATCTCGCAGGCCACCGTGTCGTGGCCACCGCACGCAACGTGGATACGCTCTCCTACCTCCCTGATGGACCAAACGTTCTCAAGCTTGGCCTTGATGTCACATCCAGGGAGGCTATTCTGAAATCTCTCGCCACTGCCGTAGAGAAGTTTAGTCACATTGACGTTGTCATCAACAACGCAGGGTACGCACTCATGGGAGACACTGAGGCCATTCCTGAGTCGGATGCTCGGCTTCAAATGGACACAATTTTCTGGGGCCCAGTCCAGATCACCCAAGAGGCAGTTCGCATTTTCCGAGAAGTCAACCCTGCCGGGAAGGGTGGAACTATTGTCCAGGTTTCCTCCATCGGTGGCTACTTGACTTTTCCAGGGGGCGCATTCTACCATGCAGGGTAAGCCTTCATTCATTCAACATAAGGAAATCATACTAATGTGAGAGCAGTAAATTTGCGCTCGGTGGCTTTACCCAGTCCTTCGCCAAGGAACTGGACCCATCCTGGGGAATCAAGTTTATGGTGGTCGCCCCGGGTGGCATTCAGACGAAATTTGGCTCCAGCGTGCAATTCGCAAAGCGACACCCAGCGTACAATACATCGAGCGGCCCGTTGAATCAACTCATGGAATACACAATGAACCCAGCTATGCAGGAAACTTTCTCCCGGCCCGACCAATGTGCCAAGGTCCTCTTTGAAGCTGTTGTAGGCCAGGACCAGCGACCCTTGCCTTCGCGACTGCTGATGGGAGCCGAGACTATTTCACTTTCTGAAGCTGAAAATAGAAGAGTTTTGAAGGAGATGGAGGCTTGGAAGAAGGAGACTCTGGATTGTTCGCCTGGAAGTGGCGCGAAAGACTTCCCTGACTTTTGAGCAGATTCTATCAGGGGAAAGGTTGGCAATGGGCCATTATTATATTTCTTATTTTTATATCAAATATGTAAATGGTCCCTGGGTTTAGATATTATTTGATTATTAAATTAGAGGTAGAATAGGCTGAATATACTTAGATATTATTTATTATATAATAGTAGAGTAATGATATATATTAATATATTTAATTATATAATAATAAAAGTTTATAAATTTTATAAAATACTTATCAAGGCTTGGAAAGTGGGAATGTCGAAATATACTATGACTGTATATGATTCCGACCAACAATACAATTAGGCAAACTGTCTCCCAGTAATCGATCGCCTTTGTCAGGAATCTTAACCAGTTCTCTTTTACGTTGCTGGAGATAAAAAGGTCAATAGGTCGGGAAAATGAGAATCATCATGGCAACGCTGAAATTTATGCCCTTGGTGTCCTGATCGCGTGTACACACTTATGTCTTAGATAGGAACAAAGGACAACACTTCACTCAAACTAAATACACATAATGCTCTCCCTTCCACCGGCCAGAAGTTCGGTTGAACAACGACCTTGCATGACACATACCAAAAGAGTGAGCCGAGGCGTCAAGCTCAGTGGCTCTTGCAATCAACTGCACCACCACAGCATTGGTCCTCATTATTCTTCCAGATACAGTTGTTCTCCTGTGCCTTCACATCGCACGGCACCTCGGTGAACTCGAAGGGAATACACGCCTGCTTATCATTCTGGTAGAAGGTCATGGCAGGCGTCTGCGACGGGCAAGCCGGACCCAAACCATAGTCAAACCCACCCAGGCAGTACTTTCCACAAGGCCACTTGGTAATGGAGAACTTGCCGGCCCGTGCGAAATTGGCCGTCTTGCCAACGTGTGCGCCGTTCTTGTTGGAATTGAGCCAGCTATTCGGGTGCGCCCCGTTGGGCGGGTTACCGTGGATATCCATGATGTACACCTGATCAGCCGGGTTGATGGCCTCCCCGGCCTTGCACGCCTCGTCCTTGCAGAGCTTGAAGCGTCCAGATTTCACGGCAATGCTTTCGGGCGCGGCGCGGTAATAGTCGCCACCGTAGCCGAGGAGATTGCCGTTATCGCCTCTGAAGGTGTAGCATTTTCCTGGGATCGTTAACAAGTGTTCCCCATAAAGTCTCTAAGATGAGGAATCATCCGCCATTGGGCAGTAGGTGAGGGACAACACATACCGGTCTCCAAGCCTGAAGAGCACTTAGCAGGAACACAGGTTCCATCCTCGTCCTCTTTAGTCCCCTTGGGACAAGCACATTCTCCGTTCTTCAGCACCTTGCCGTTCTCACACACCGGCTCCGGAGCTTGGCAGGTGGCTCCGTCATAGGTCTGACCCTCTGGGCAGCATGTATACCCCGTGTCCTTGGAGCCGGCGAGATCATGACCCTCAGCACAGCAATCGAAAGCCGTCTCAGGAGACCCGAGGAGTCTCTGCCCAGGGAGACAGCAGCCAGCATACTTCTTGTCGTCGCTGAGGCTGAGCTTCTTATTGTCGCCTTGGTCATCGCAGTCAATGGAGGTCTTGAAGCCGCCCTCGACCCAGGTGATCGAGTTGCCGTGGATGGACGAAGAGCCTTGGATTTCCTTGACTGGGACATTGGTCGTGTATGTCTTGGCGGTGGCCAGGGATGCCGTGGATAGGAAGATGGTGGTTACAAGGGAGAGTGAAAGAGATTTCATCTTGAAAGATAGACTCGGGCGTGCGTTCGCCGAATATATAAATGAGTGTGTTGGTTTGTTAGGAGAAAGAGAAATGAGCGTGACTTTTCGTTCTGATAATGATGGAATGTTGAGAGCAAACGAGGTGTGTTCTGTCCCCTTTTATATCCGTCGAAACAAGGAGTTTCATCATCGGACCTCCCAGTTGATTCCATCTGCACAAGGCTCTTCTCCAATTGTATGAAGACGATCTTCGGACCTCCATGTTCAGCGCAGCCACCTCTATCGGGCTTCAGTCAACATCCATGATGTTCATGACAGGGGAAAGTGAGCATCAGTCCCCGAATTGCATGGCTGGCTGAGATGAGATGAATATCCGAAGTTTGAGGTGTTCTTTTCTTTTGCGATGGCTCCTCTCTGCGGGGATCGCAGAGATAGACGCAACCCAGCAAACCCCGTCCTGCAGACGAATGACGCACAACCAGAGGCCAGCCAATCATGACCGTGAAGCTAACATATTCGTGCAGGACATTGAAGTTCGTCAGGCGGCTGGAGAGAATAGGATATTAAGAAGTATGCTTTCAATTCGGGCTCCTGCCAACTTTTTTTTATTGCCTTTTTCAGAAGAGGGTTAAGTGTGCAGTCAGTGGCGCTGAAGCATACGTTTTGACATGGTAGCAGGATATGTCAATCGCTGTGTTGCTCCTTGAAGAACACATTGCAGATGCCCTTCTGACAGTAGGAACATGAATGCCGCCCTCTTACTGAGTTTCATAGCAAGCGAAGAATATTGCTTTTCTCGTCTACACATCAAATTACCTAGTCCCGCACTCCCCTTGGGTCACAATAATGCGAGCATCGGAGCTGTTCCCAAGGGTATCATTACTTAAGGGCGTAGACCAACAGACTCATGCACAAAGACTCAAGCACAACTTGCAAATACTTGAGATTGTCCTGGCGCAAACCGGCCAGATATTGGCAGGGCGACCTGCCCTGTGGAGCGGCCATTTAGGCGATGCAGATTCATGGGGCCTCAGCTCAGCTGCGCCCATGGCTAAAGTGGGTATGATTTTGCTTTTTGATGGGGCCGGTGGAGAACTGGCTCGCCTCGGATGGATCCACCGCGGCTGAACTACAGTAGTCTACTACGGAGTATTCTTTTCATGTCCCCAAATCCACCTGGACCTGCATCGTGCATGAGCACAATATACCCCATAGTCCCCAGTCCCCACATAGATGCCACCCACCTGCGACCCAAAAATGAGGCACAAATAGTAGTGGTCCATGTCACTACCCCACAGACGATCGATCTTGTAGTTTAGCGAACTCGGAGAAGAGTAATGGAACACGGTGCCCATAGTAGTAATTTGAAAAGCAAGTCATTGATTAGGCTGAGGCAAGAGAACGATTATTCAATAGTCAGGGCTGAATTTGAAAATATGGGACTCCTTCTCCACCCCTTGGCAGGTTCTCAGTTACCTGCATTCATTTCATCTTTGTTTCTGTTAGTTCAGCTGTTGACTTCTTGGTCAGCTAATAAGTCACGGCAACCTCTGCGCATGCTGTGGGTGTCGATGGACAACGTAGTACCTATCCAATGAACTACCATACAAAAGGAATCTCTTTCGAAAATAAGGAATTCCAGCCACGAATTCTGTACGAAAACTGCAATAGGACCATCATTTGCTGTACTAGACTGGGACTGTAATCATCATACTGTATTCATGAAGGATAAAAGTAAAAGGCTCCGAAAGAAAGACATGTGAACCTGAAGAAAAGATTTGCGCTAGCAAGGTGTGTACGATGGTTCTGTGCTGAACTTGGCAAAATAATCGGCCTAATGAAAAAAAAAAAAAAAAAAGGTTCAAATTGATTCTGGGAGATAAAATTCCAAAAACACGT
The DNA here is from genome assembly GCF_001889945.1 of Aspergillus brasiliensis CBS 101740. Taxonomy (NCBI): domain Eukaryota; kingdom Fungi; phylum Ascomycota; class Eurotiomycetes; order Eurotiales; family Aspergillaceae; genus Aspergillus; species Aspergillus brasiliensis. Next base: position 30,170 of record NW_027137475.1, read on the forward strand.
TCTCAATAAAGGATGAATGTTTTCCACCACCAGCCTGTCTTCAATAGAGTATGATAAGAAAATGTTGTATTTCCCGTCTACACCCACTCACGGGTCTTTCTCATCTCCCTCAGAAGGTAGCCTGTAGCTCCTGTGCCATACCGCCCGAAAGCGTCGTGTGTTCCTTCTGAATCGCGTGGGGCAACTCATACATCTCATATTTCTTCAGGTACCACTGTTTCGCACTCGAATCATCTCCATTGCTGTCCTCGAACTCGGTGGAGTCCGAAGCTCGCAGGAAGTAGGAGATAGAGTAGCGATCTTCGGTTTGGACACGGCCCTGAGGCAACACGCGGTGCAATGCAGAGCGCAGGCGCTTGTTCGAAAGAAAGCGCAATGTGTCGCCGACGTTGACAATTGCATGACCTGGCCGGGGGACCACATACTTCCAAGTAGCATCATCCGGAGAAAAGACCTGGAGACCCCACTGCGGCGCGTGGAGGATGGTCAAACTCCCAATATCGGTGTGCATGTTTTGGCCGACTTTGTTCGGGTCTGTCACGCTGGGAGGGTAATGGAGAAAGTACAAGGTGCTTTTTGAGCGACAGTCGTCCCGGTGATGCGTTTCGAGCCGGGCGTCTCCTTTGAGACCCAGTTCATCCGAGATGCAGTCGAGCAGAAGCTTCGAGATGAAATGGCATGCGGCAGTGAACTGGTCAAATAGAGCTAGGTTGTCTTGTGCGACAGAAGGGAGAGCCCATCGACCATCCAATTCAAATTTTCCGATCTAGCGTTGTTAGGGTCGGAACTGAAGAAATATATATATTGTGGGCAGAGGGCGGTTTCTTCAAGGTAATCAAGTTACTCACCTTTAGTGCCTCAAAGCCATCCTTGAGGGATTGGACGGCTCCTGACTGGTTCCCGATGGCTTTGAATCTGTGTTGGATTGAGCTCAAGATCAGCCGGTGAAACATGAGATAATGCCTGGGAGAAAAAATGCAACAACTCACCCATGTGAGAGAGATACAGTAGGGGTCATTAGCTTGACATGCTCAGGCTGGGAAAACCACTTCTTCGTAATAGAGTCGATCTCAAACAGGTCGCTCCAGAACGTTTCGGAGCCACCATGTTGAAGATCAAGGTAGAAGAAGCCATCATTTTCACAGGCGGTGATAAGCTTCTTCAACTCCGATTGATCCTTATCAAAGAGCTTGATGAACTGGATGGTGGAGAGGTCCGCCGTGGGAACATCTCGATATTCTGCGGGACGAGGAGTAGCCATTGTGATATCGAGTCCTTGATATGAGCGCAATGTATTCCTGTTGAAGTCGATTGAGCTTGTAGAATAGTAAACATGCTGGTGATACTCTTCTTCCTCCTTGGGCTGGCCTTGAACCCTTTTATCCTTCGAAGGTAGCTGAGCATAATCGGCAAAGGTATCACTTCATCCGGCATTCTAGACCTACTCAATTGATTCGGCGTTGCTGCCAACTCGGCCTGCTTTGCAGCGGGTCTCGGAGATGCACGCTACGCGGAACTACGGAACAATGTAACGCTTGATGGTGCAATTTGCGGCCGGAGCATTTTGTTGCACTCTCTTCAATGCATTCGGAGCCGGACTCAAGCCACAGCGGCTCGCCGTCCTCCGGTGGCGTTCTTACGGACGGTTGGTCAGTCGGTCTTTCTTACCGACACCTTGTAGGGATTGGAGAGGCAGAGCGATTCTTTCGGATGAACGTTTAATTTTCCGTTATTAGGCTGGACATAAAATATACCATTTTCTCCGAACAGAGCAGATATGCGTCGACAAGAATCATCAATCTCCACTAGGAAGGAAAATAATGAGATAGAGGGCGGTACAAGGTAATTGCACAGCTGGTTGGAGAGACCAAGCTCACGCAAAGATACAGCTACATTCTCCCAATTATACTAATCTGCAACTCGACTAAGTAAAAGAAGGCTCCCAAAGACCCCCGGCCTGCTCAAATGCTCACAGCGAGGAGGCGTTGAGCTCGACAGTTGGAAGTTCATGTATTATGTTATTCATGCTACAGTTCTGAACGCGGACAACGGAGTTGATAAGAATTCAGATCTAAGAATTCTTGGTAATATAAGACTCAATACTGATTATAAAGTGCAGGGACGCCCAAATCCATGTTCCTGGTAGACAGCGTGGCGCGTTTGCGGTCAGTGTTGAGCACCTGGGCCTTCCACCATAGCAATCGAGACCCCTTTCATCCCGTCAAGCTCCCTATAGTCCTTCATGCCGAGACCATTTGAGAAGAGAGGCATCTTGTTCGTGGTTAGGAGCATGACTCGTCGAAGATGGGGCCACGCTTGTAATTTCTCGTTCATAATCTCCAATAGCCAGCGGCCGAGGCCTGCCCCCTGATGTCCCTCCAGAATATACACATCCGTGAGATATGCGAACGTGACATAATCGGTGATAACGCGAATGAGCCCAATCTGCTTGAGAGGGGTGTTATAACCTGCCACGGAGTGAGATCGTCAGTGTCAACAATTGATTGTCCAAATATCTATGTCTAACGTACTTTGTGAAGATTGCAATGTAGCTGTGCATGCTCCGTTTGGGAAGGAATCACTGGGCGCTTCCTGGTAAAGACCAAAGCAAAGTGAACCATCCAGCGCCCTTTTAAGAGCATCAGCTGGCAGCTGACCAGCCCACCACACCATGTCTGATCCTAGAGCAGCATTGATAGCATGTACCTGAAGCAAGCTGGGATCCGTCGAAACCAGATAGCCATCACGCCTCCAGCTCTCCACTTTCATCATGACAATATATATTACTAGCTTTCCCACGGTTTATTCGCACGAGAAATAGTCTTGAGGAAATTAGAGATATGTGAACCAGTAAATAGATTACTAGTAGTTAAACGCAAGAAGGGTTAAGATGGTCATAAACATCAGAAGACGAGTGGGACAACATTTCCTAGTACCGCATTTACATAAATGATTGACTATATAGGCTGCATTGACCAGAAGCTCCTTATCTTCTCGAAGGCGGAACGATTCCTCCGAGCCCTAGTTCAACCGGCCCGTTCTTTCGCATGTACCGTAGGACTTGATGTTGCAATATAAAATCCATGCATGCCCCACCAGTCTGTTCGGAGTATTGCCATGTGCTTTATCCGAATAAAGCTCCGAAACCCACCCTGGACCTACTCAGAGCGGAACGGTTTATTGGGCGAAGATGGAACATTGAACAGATTCTCCCCGATTACGAAAAGGGTTTCAATGTAAATGTAAATGATATTCAGCCGACATTATGATGAAGGCGATGGCGTAATGTCCGACGCTATACATTCGGAACAATGTCCGGAAACGTGACAGGCGCAGAAGCAGCACACCCTCGAGCAAAACAAGTGCTTCCTGAGAAAGATATGGATAGAGGACTGCCCATTAAGCTGAAGCTGGTCCGTCATATTTCATGTCGTTGTTCATAAACTTTCAGGCAGGGCTTAGCAGGATACCCCGACCAAAGTTGCACCTTCTTTCCCTTATACACAGGATGACACTTCACCAACACGTCCAGGCGGGCCCAACTCGCGAGCAAGAACTGGAAGAGGTAAGCTTAACCGATTTGAGTGTATGATACTCAGGATTAACAAAAGTATATCAGCTTGTGAGCCTCATTAAGTCCATCTCTTTGGAGAAACTCCGCATTCCTGAAGGCACGTCGAAGCCGGTTCACCTTGCCAGGGATGACGCAGATGATTCGCTGAGGAGGCTTCAGCAATTCCTGGAAGACTTCTCTGGTCAGAGTCTTGAACAAGAAGGATTTGCAGATGCCGTTTCACTGCTTAGTCAAAGTTCGATCAACAATTCGTCCCCCGGGTTTCTGGGAAAGCTGGTCTCAAGCCCTTCCCCGCCGGGAATTGCTTCCGATCTTCTGTTGTCCCTGTTAAATAATAACGGGCACGTGTGGCGTGCGTCACCAGCCCTTACCTTGATCGAACAACATGTCAGCAAATTCTTGGCCGGACTTTTTAATCTCGAAGGTCCGAATGCTGGGGGGTTCACGGTGCCGGGTGAGCTGCTGCGAACATGCTCGCCTTATTAGTTGCCCGCAACATCCTGTCGCCTGAGTCTAAAAGCCAAGGCGTCACTCCTGGAAGATATGCTGTGTTTGTGTCAGACGCAGCCCACTATTCTGTGTCTAATGCAGCACAGATTGTAGGACTGGGCCAGGATGCTGTTGTTAGGATTCCAACTTTAGAAAATGAGACTATGGACATGGACTTCCTCGAGGCTGCGATCGAGACTGCAATTCAGCGTGGCAGGACGCCTCTTTTTATTAATGCCACGGCTGGAAATACAGTGAACGGGATGTTTGATGCCATTGATAGAATAGGACCAATTGCGAGAAAGGCTAACGCCTGGTATCACATTGATGCATGCTGGGGAGGAGCTGTTGCATTCTCGGACAACCTAAGGCACCTTATCAAAGGGAGTGAGCTTGCCGATAGTATTGCTTTCAACCCGCACAAAATGTTGGGGGTTCCTCTGAATTGTGCGTTCCTTTTGGCTCGCGATCTGCGATATTTTTGGGTCGCCAACAAGCTTTCTGCTGGATACTTGTTTCATGACGACAAGTCGGGAACAGCGGACCAGGAAAGAAATGAATCCGCTAAAGACAACGCACGTCTGGACTAGAGAAGCTCCGCCCTGCTACATAAAGCCCCCAGCATTTTTAACATTCAGGATATGGCTTCATTAACCGGGCAATGCTCCCAACGCTCTGATGCCACAAAAATGTTTCTTCATTGGGTGTACTATGGGACTGCCCGTATTGCTCGCAACGTCGAGCGAGCTGTCGCGAGTGCACAGCATCTTGCAAAACTTGTTCATGAAAATAAGCAGTTGGAGCTACTCGGGGACATTAATAAAGTCTTCGCCCAAGTCTGCTTCTATTGGACGCCTACAGCAGATATCAGAGTCTCCATCTCCGGAGCTCGTAACCCTACCGTCAACACGAAGAACACCCACTTGCTATATAAGGAGATCACCAAGGAAGGATGGAAGATAGATTACGCACCATGGAAGGAGAGAGGGGATTGTATGTAAATTGCATGTAACCATACGACATCGCGAGCCACGGTTGAGGAATTTGTACTGAGATTGGTACAGTTGGGAAAATCCTTGGGATTGTAGATTCAGCGATGTTGAAGATCACCCACTCATTTATCCATTAAGAACATGAAAAGTGATAGTATGTACTACATCCAGCTTTACTCTAGAACACAGTGTAATTGATTCGATAGTCAATGGTTTGGCGGAGAGGGACCACATATGAAACAACACATGTTCCCATGAGCTACTCCTAATTCTCTCACATCATGAATTCACCTTCATTATTGTATGTCGAATGATAACCATGGTATTGCAGTCCTAAAGTTGAACTTTCAATCCTATTCCCTTGCGCTGCAGAACCAGGGAGCTCAACAGCTCGCTAGACGATATGTTCCAGGGCCCGTTCGGACATCGGAACATTTACGCTTACCCATAAACTCCGAAAGTCGGAGTGTTTCTCACTAGTCATCCGGAAAACATGTGCCCCGAACTATGTTGTAGGATGATTTCCTGGTCTTTGTTTTGGTTTCGTCCAAAGTTAGTCACATTATCTAATAATGGACTCTTACCTTTCATCTCCATGGTCCTTCTCGTCAGACAACGTTTTTGACATTGCAGCCACATGGCCGATCAACACCCAACGTAACCACACATAAGCTGAGGGCACCCTATCATCATCGTCAACGACCTGCCCATCCGAAAGATACATGAGAACCTCGGCAGAATAACAAAACAATGAGTGAAAGATGCGACGATCAAGATGCAACAATCTCGGTGTGGGAAGAGCTTTCACCCCCAGACGGAGGTTGGAAGGCATGGCTGAGCGGTACAGTGCCTCGTGATATCCCAACTTCATTGTTTTGGTCTGATTGTGAGCTTTCTCTATGGCATAGTGCTATGTGGCCATCTTCTCTTCATGAATACCTGGGGTGTCATCAACAGTTTTGGGGTATTTGAAACTTATTATACTACTTTGTTGCACCGTTCAGCTTCAGATGTTGCCTGGATAGGCTCTATACAGGTCTTCCTTAGCTTTTTCATTGGAGGTTTGATCGGTCGCTTCGCAGATGGTGGTTTTCCCCGCCATGTATTGGTCTGCGGTACGATTATGATGATTGTGGGCATATTTACTGCTTCGGTTTCTTCACAATATTGGCAATTTGTCCTATCCCAAGGTATTTGCTGTGGTCTTGGCAGTGGTTGCCTTGTTACTCCAGCAGTTTCTGTGGTTTCCACTTACTTCGAACGAAAGCGTTCACTGGCCATTGGAATCGCCACGTGTGGCTCCGTGACAGGAGGGCTTGTTTTCTCTGCAATGGCAAGGCAACTAATACCTTCTGCTGGAATAGGATGGGCCCTGCGAGGCATAGGATTCGTTCAGTCATTTACATTGCTGTTGGTGACAATTTTTATGAAGACTAGACTACTGCCACGCAAGGACGACACGATGGTGGAATGGTCAGCCTTCAAGGAACTGGAATATACATTCTTCACAGTTGGAATGTTTCTGGTACGAGAGAATCTTACCTTTCCTTATCACTTCACACCTGTCTTGCGCCCTTTCTTCATCGAGGATATACTGACTTCAATCCCGTTTTGAGAACTTCTGGGCTGTATTTTTCGGCTTCTACTACCTCGCCTCCTATAGCCGCACCATGATCAATCCTGAGTTCTCCTATACAGACTCCCTGAACGTTCTCCTCGTGTTGAATGGTGTTGGTGTGCTTGGGCGTATGGTCTCAAACCACTTTGCCGACTTCGTGGGGCCGCTGAATATGATGATCCCTACATCACTGGCCGCCGGTATTGCCGTTTTCTCGTGGATGGTAGTTCATACCCAAGGTGAACTATATGCATGGACAGTGGTGTATGGAATCATCGCAGGCAGTATGTTCAGTCTTTTCCCGGCAGGGATATCAAGCCTGACGACTGACCTATCGAAGCGGGGCGCACGTACGGGCATGAATTTTACCATCATTAGCTTCGCTACGTTGACAGGAGACCCCATCGGAGGTGCCCTTATCGAGGCCGATGGAGGCAAATATATAGGTGCGCAGGCATTTGTGGGCGTTTGCTTCTTTCTTGGCGGGGCGTTCATCTTTGCTGCCAGACTATCGAGACAACTAAGGGGGAACAAGGATTGGTGGATCAAAATCTAGATAGATGAATTGTCTGCTTAGACTTGTTGGTACTTCATTACTCTGAAAACGTGAAACGGAGCAAGCAGCCGTCAGACGACCTCTCAGTCCACATTAGTACACTCGTTCCCTTGACGATTATACACATATATATTGCGCATGCCACTGCAGTGAATTTGGTATCGGACCTACAGGGAGGCGCACAGCCAGTACCTGCTATTAGCAGTCTTGCAAGGTAAGTTTATTGCTGTTTGTTTCGATACGATAATCGGGTAGTGCAGTAGCTACTCGGTTGCAATATGATCATCTAATAATTCCCTGCGATGTAGGCGAACTGATTCCTTTGTGTCTGTCTGCGTCTTTGGTCTATTTCGGATCACGAGCTCACTGATTCTACCTGCTTTTTCGCACACGACATGAGCCTAGTCATCACATTCATGTCCAGAGCTATATCTCTGTAGATTTCTATTTACATTCGTCTAACAGAAGCTTGACTTACGTTATTTACATGTGAAACAGTTGTAGTTCTCGATAGGTAATATGATTAGACGCTGTTCTTCTTCCCTTTGCCACGACCTTCGAAGCTCCAGTCAATTTGTGTTGCCATCCTTACCTTGACTCCAAGTTCATTTGCAAATGCGCGAACCAATCCTGGATTCTGTTGAAACCAACGCCCAGCCTGTACGGCATCGATCCCTGATTGTACTACCTCCTCAGCAAGAGTACCTGTTTTGATGCCTCCGACAGCTGTTACCACAAGTTTATCGCCAGTTGCTCTCTTAATCTCTTGGGCTAAATGGACTTGGTATGCAGGACCAGGCTTAATAGCAATCGCAGATTTAGGATGAACTCCCCCCGAACTCACATCCACCAAATCTACGCCATGGTCGGCTAGAATAGGAGCAAGGCGGGTGGATTGTTCAACTGTCCAGCTGTCCGGAAACTCCGAGGTTTCGTCAAACTCAAACCAATCAGTGGCACTGATTCGAACCAGAAGAGGCATAGTATCCGGAATACTAGCTCTGATAGTATCGCAGACCTCGACGAGAAGTCTGATTCGGTTCTCAAAGCTGCCTCCATATCTATCGGTTCTTCGGTTGCTGATAGGGCTCAAGAACTGGTGTAGAAGATATCCATGGGCTGAGTGAATCTCAATGGCATCAAAACCTGCTTGCACGGCTCGCTTCGCAGCTTGCGCAAAATCATTTATTAAGATATTGATCTCTTCTTCAGTCACCGCTCGAGGGACTGTATTTATTCCTTCCTCGTGTGGGATTGCTGAGGGACCAATAATTTCATCTGGCCATCCACCGACTTCCTTGACAGCCATTGCATTGGTGCTCAACCACGGCGCCACTGCACTGGCCTTCCGACCAGCATGAGAAAGCTGGATAGCTATCCTCTGGCTCTGGCTATGAGCAAATTCAGTGATGCGCTTAAGCGGTTCAATCTGCCCATCCTCCCAAAGCCCCAGATCTTGAGGTGTAATTCGTCCCACTCTTTGTACAGCCGTTGACTCCATGATTGATAATCCCGGTCCACGCTGCAGGATTCCACCAATGTGCGTCAAATGCCAATCGGTGGCGTAGCCATCCTTAGCGGAGTATTGGCAAAGAGGGGCTAGGAAAAGACGATTGGGAAGAGTAAGGCCTCGGAGAGTAATCGGAGTAAAGAGCTTAATTGATCCTTCGATCTGAGTGCCAGCTGGAGGGTTCTGGGCCGGTGTGTAGTAGGAGATTCCCTTGGCAGCAACATTGTCAATTACTTCTGCATTGATGGCCATGATTGGAAGGGTCGAAGAAGCAAAGGTTTATAACAACAGGTAACCGGTTTCCAGTTTTTGCAAGTAGATGGGAATGAATTCAATTAGCAAGATTATCGTTCTCCAGGGGTTCCTAGGATGGAGGGCGACTTCAAGATGTGAGAAGGAACGGATGATATATCCTTTAGTGTATGAATTAGGATTTATGGACGTACATTGTGGACGTAGTACATCTTTCCTGTCGGAACATTTGCTAAAGATCGGGCCTCTGTAATTACCACAGGGCGGATTAATAATGCAAGATCACGCAATCGTAGACTTGGTTGCATGTAGCAGGTTACCACATATGATTGGGTCACGGAGCTACGGACAAGGATATTAATCCATCCTCCCTAACCAGGGCTTACTGCCACGCTAGCAATTCAGCTGCCCCTGCTAACTAATAACACTAGGAACTAAGTACCACGGCATACTCCGTCCGTCTCCGATGTTCAGCTCGGCACATAGTAACCAATCGGACATTTGTATGACTGAAAAAAACATTCAATACCCCCTCATTCGTGACGTGGTTGCATTCTTAGTGCTTTCTGACCTCGTCTACCCCTCGATGGTATCCTGGGTCACTCTATTCCTGGATTTCATCATCTCCGAAGTCAAAACTTACCAGCATACTGTGAGTGAAAAGTATGGACTGGAAAGTTGTGGCAAAAGAGGCTCAGGCCTCAGTCCTTGAGGCGATACCCGTCCAATGGCGTCTAAACCCTGAGGAGTATCATGGGCAGAAGGACGTATCAAAGGTGCCTTATACTTGTGGTATCTTGACGGAGGAACAGATCCAGATCACCGAGCTTACCGCCACAGAGATCGTGAAGCGGCTCGAGTTGCGAACATTGAAGGCAGTACAGGTTTTGGAGGCCTTTGCTGCCAGGACCGCCATTGCTCATCAACTGGTAGGTCAAAGACCTATTACTGCATGGTTCATCAAACTAACCTCAAACTCAGGTGAACTGCATCACAGAATGGTTTTATGAGGAAGGGCTTCAACAGGCAAGAGAGCTTGATGAAGGCATTGCTAGGGGTGAGGGACTGAGAGGCCCATTACACGGAGTCCCTGTTGCCTTGAAAGTAAGTCAAAAGGGAGAGAAAGCATCCCACAGAGAACTGTTACCCGTACGGAAGCTCTAACACGGTATTCTATAGGATGTCCACGAGCTTAAAGATCATGTCTCAACAATGGGTTATGTTTCCAGAAGGCGAAATGTTCTGAAGCAGGATTCCGCGCTCATCCGGACCCTACGTGCCGCAGGGGCAGTGTTCTTTTGCAAGACCACCATGCCGCAGTCGGGGATGACCTTAGAAACCGTCAGCAACCTGTGGGGTCGCACAACGAATCCGTTCAACAGAGACTTGGTCGCGGGCGGCAGTTCGGGAGGAGATGCTGTCTTGGTAGCTTTGAAAGGCAGTCCTATCGCCCCTTCTACGGATTTGGGAGGTTCAATCCGGGTGCCGGCGGCGTTCAATGGGCTCTATGGTATCCGGCCTACTGCCGACCGCATACCTAAAGGTGGTATGCAAAACACTAACACTGGCAACATCACAATCAAACTATCCTGTGGACCGGTATGCCACTCTTTAGATGACCTCAAGTTGTTCACTCAGATCATCAACGCCGATCCCAACAACCGATATGATGTGACTTCCGTGCCTGTACCATGGAGAGAGCTCAATCCTTTACCAGGCAAGCTCACGATAGGGATCATGACTTGGGACGGTGTAGTGATGCCGCATCCACCAGTCTTACGCGCAATGGACTACACTAAACAGGTCCTTGAAAAGGCCGGCCATGAAGGCAAGTTGCTGCTTCCGTACAAAGCCAACGGTCATTGACCCTGTTCATAGTCATAACTTTCGAACCTCCATTTGATTGCTGGGATGCAAAACAGACCACGGTAGTTATATGCCAGCAACCTTCATACGACCTCGAACTAACTTGGTATCAAGTTTGATATCTACTATGCGTCAGGGTCTAGTGGGACGATGTCGACACTGGCTGCATCAGGAGAGCCACTCATACCAGCTTTCGCTGACCTGCTCAGGATTTTCAAACCAAGGGAACAATCTGCTGCCGAAGCACTAAAAGTAAGTCTTTGTGTCTCGTAGCACCTTCTTGTCGAGTATCGCAATAAAGGCAGTAGCTGAACCACTGAGCAGTTGAACCTGAAAACAAGAGCCCTTAAAGAACAATTTGCCGAGAGTTGGGATAATACCGCTCGCCGCACCGTTTCGGGTCGCGCGATTGATGCCCTGATCATGCCCACATCTCCTGCCGTGGGCTATCCTCACGACTTCAACATTTACTGGGGTTATACTTCCTTGCTCAATCTGATCGACTATCCTTCCGTGGTTTTGCCCATTGCTAATTTCAAGGTGGATCCCCATCTTGACCCTGTGGATCATAGCTACAAACCGCTGGAGACAAACCCTTACGATAGACCAAATCATGAGCTATGTAAGCTTCCTACCTACTGGGGGCTCTATAGCAGGCTTTTGACCATTTTCTAATAGATCGGCCCGAGCTTTTCACGAATCAACCATCGACCATCCAGATCGTCGGCCGTCCATTTGAGGACGAAGAACTTATTCGCACAAGTTACATTCTGGATGATTTATTCAAGGGTCGATAAGCCAGTTACATGAACCAGGTATGGATGTACAAGAATAGTATCGAGCACGATTAGTTCTTCCATTTACTTCTTTCCAAGTTATAGCCATCTCAGCTACTGCTTTCCCGTAAGAATTATATTGCAAGTGAACAGGCGGTAGGTCAACGGGAAACTTGTTCGTTTCTTGATTATTCTTTTCCTCTGTACCATGCCGTCTTACTTTAAGGAGACTCTGCGTACGTTCATATGCCCTGACTTGCGAAGGTATTGGTCTACGAGCAATCGTTTGTGCGTAGACTACATGTGACTTGTTTATAGTCAACCACTTCATGCGTGGAATATAAGAGATATTGTTATGGCATATTGCGAGTCTAACATCATTCTGACAACGTATGATGGCCATGTGGCTTATTTGATTGTGACATGCATCCAAATTCAGACCAAAATCTCTCGCCGCTTTAGGCCGATGCTCACGGCAATCGGCTTCCTGGCCAGTCCCTCATTCACCTCCATCTTATCGTCCCTCAAGACAAAATCATATCTTCGTGCCCAACTCGCTGTTATGAGTCTAAGCTCCATCTCCGCGAGATTACGCCCCAGACACGCGCGCGGACCGTAGCTAAATGGAATGAAGGCTTTCTTTTGACGATCTGTAATTTTTTCCCATCTCTCAGGCCGGAATTCATCAGCATCGGCACCCCAGACTTCTTTCAAATGGTGAAGCGTGTATATCGGAATGCTCAAAATTGTCCCCGGGGGGAAGTATTTCCCTCGAACGGTTATTCCTTGGGAATTCTGCGGTATTTCCCGGGGAAGACCAAGACTGATCGAAGAGTGGTGACGCAGGGATTCGTTCACTACATATCCGAGATAAGGAAGGCCTTTCACTTGTTCATAAGAAGGCACATCAACATCTGCCGGGAGAGCTGAGTCGAGCTCCGATTGCAGCTTCTTAAGAACTCCGGGGGTGCGGACAACGTGGTACATCAACGCGGCGAACGTACTGCTTGTCGTATCGGTGCCCGCAATGAGCACAGTCAGTGCCTCAGCGGTCAGCTCGCCCTGTCCAAATGGCTCGCCTTTGTCATCTCGACCCTCGCGCAAGCGTTCAAGCAGGTCTTTTGCGCGATTCGGAGCTAGCGGGTTGCTCAGACGATCTAAGATCCGAGATGTCCCGAGCTTTCGTAGATTATTCATTCCGGTAACACCTGCGTGGAAAAAGGGATCCGGAATCCAGTTCAAATAGGGTCGCAGGCCAGGCATGGTTCCTGCAGTGGCTGCGATTTCGCTCCTCGTGGTGAGACTAGTGATGACGGGTAGCGAAATCGCGGTATTTTCAGCAGTGCGAATCTCAACATTCTCCGACGCAGCCTCAAGCACACCAAATGGTGCACCAAAGGCGAGATCTCCAATGATATCCAGGACCAGATAGCTGCAATTATTAACTTATATCCCTATAGGGAACATCTAGCTTCGTATTTGGACTTACTTTAGCCAGACACGGCCCTCCACGTTTGCGTATCCATCAGGCTCAGCCTGCTTGTCGGCTATTTCGTCCCACTTTGCAAGAAAGACCTTAAGCCATGAATGGATAAATGGCTCAAAGTTTCGCATGGCTTGGGGAGAAAAGCTGTGGGCAACCACTTTTCTCTTTCGAGAATGTTCGGCGCGGTCTCGGGACGTGAAAATGCTGCGGGTCGTGATAACGGACGCATCGTACCAGGCACTAGAAGATTTAGCAATCGTGGCATTTCGCATCTATCGAGGTAGAAGAATACGCTTACGATTTGAGCATGCCATTGCCGTGGCCATATATAGCCTGGATGGCATCCTCATCGGCAATGCTGACGTGGTTAGGTTGTATACGTATGATGGAGCCGTATCGTTTATGAGCTTCGTCAACGTATTGGTAACGCTTGCCTGCTCGGCATGCAAGTAATAACCACAGATTCGAGATTCGAGCTGCGAGAGGGCCTGGTATACTCCACAAGTGGCGGGAGCTCCATATTGGGGCCACAAGAAAGTAAAGTAACCCAAGTAGAGGCCCTGAAAGAAGAAGCCAGGGACAACTGAAAGTGTCGACTGAAGGCACCATACTGCTGTTATATAAGAAGAATGGATAGCGTTCAAATCACCACATTTGCGTTAACAGTAGTATTTCAGTATCTTCGACCAATTTGTTCTTCGTATGTTGTCTGATATAGCCATCGGCGAGGTTCCATTGTCTGTTGTCTAGTTAATCGGAATAGACTTAGTCATGTGTTTCCGAGTCGCACTCGGATGATTCTTCGGCGTAAAACGGAGTGATGAAATCCTCCGACGGAGGCCTTACGGGATTCACCGTTGCATCGGTGCTAACTGGGCCTTTTTGCCTTCCCAATGAAGCTTATTCTTCTTGCGGGTGAGCAATGCGAAACCCATCCATTGGATTTCGTGATCCCGGTGTACATATCGTTTTCCTATCTCCAGCCCTCCGAGCATACTGCTCCATAGCATTCCCGTTGGTTGCTAGAGATCTATAGCCATGTCAATGGAGTCTTAGAACACATTAGATGACTTAAGTTGCTGGTCTCAGACATATAATGGTAGATCTGCAGACTATCGTAAATGAATAGAAGAATGTTTGATCCGATTTCTGGTTGTTTGCCGGTGCTCTGAGCCAAGACCATGTCCACTGTCTTGCGTATTCGTTATGGTGATAGCATGGGCTAAGTGCAAGAATTTTATCTACTCAAAGTTCTCTACCCTCCCCATTTTGTCCTTTAATGCCTTTATCGCCCCAGATCCTGTCCCCTCATCGGTCTCTTCTTTACTGGACTCTTTCAGTGCGGCCAACAACGACTCTGCTTGTTTGCCTCCCAGGAGTCCAGATCCTCTCCCCGGTATTCCTTCACCGTCAGACTTATTGGAAAGACAGTATTTCTCCTGCAGACCCAGTGCTGTCTCAACAGACTTCATCTTCGACTTCATAAGCTCCACAAACAAGCGGCCGCAGATATTTGTGGAAAAGGGGACTTTAAATCCTGCTAATGAAACATCTGGGGTTGAATGTAAGATGAACTCCCTCACTTTGGGATTGCGTGAGCTTTGCTCGAGGATGTGTGAGAAAATGCAATCATACACACACACCAGCTGCAGATAACAAGACATCGCACCCAACGAGTAGGAGACTTTCATCTCCTGGCGGAAGCTTAAGCCGCTCTGCAGCTCTCTTCGAGACATTGCATCCTCGAGGTTGTTGAGAAGTTGCTCGAATTCGGAGATGGCTTCAAATGTACCCGTCAGGGGATTGAAATCCGCGTCTTCGAATGACTGCGTTTGACAGCTACACAGATCGGTGTCAAACTTCAAAGTCCTCTCGACATCCCAAGATATGGACCTGACCAGTATCAACTGTTGTGATAGTGTTTGTTGTAATTGCGATAATTGAAATCCGGGATCAGAGGCTTGGCCAATCAGGTGGACTGATTGGTGGTTGCTCAGCACGCTCGAGTCTTTTGAAGAAGAGCTCCATGCGAAGGGGAAATCGTTTCCTGTGTCGACGTCCCTGAATAGAGTTTCCACGATGTTCTGCGGAAATTTTGGCGTGGATTCCGACGAGACGAGCAGAGCAGGATCGCATGCGTTACCATCCATCCAGGAGTCTGAAGACAGCGGAAACAGCCCGTTGGTCATGCTTGCCCAGCTCCCATCACCACTCGCAGTATCGAGCATTTCACAATCATTTGGTCGTTCCATCCGAGGATCTTGACGTTGAATAGCTTTGGGTCTATCTTTCGAGTTGTTTCGCCCGGCAGGACGGCCTGGCATCTTTCGTAAGCTGATAATGCACTCTGTTTGGGCCTGCAGACATCTTGAGCAGGGCTCCCGGCTATCTTCTTCCGTCCTGATACATTTCAGCTTCTGGTTCCGGCACCGCTCACAAGCAAGGCGGCGCTTTGCCAGTATTGTTGAGGCATCTGCGTAGTCCATTTGACTAGGGCACAAGGCAAAGCTAGGAGGCTTGACAATAAGGGTTTCTCGTGTATAACTCGAGATCTTGGTAGTAATTCGAGTAGACCGTAGTTTATTCAAGATATTAGGCACGGATATATATCGCTGTGGTGATCAAGAGGCTAGTGGCAATATGTGTGACTATAAGTGCCTGCATAACACCTCAGCTACACTTGGAACTACAGACAAACGTTCTACAAGAGCACATCAAAACGCATCCAGATTGAACCATAACCCTGGTCACCAAAGTCCAGCTAGAATTTTGTTGGATTTGACCACATTGCCCCGCCGCCTCCGCAGGACCATTCAGCGCTGGTCATAGCAGTGAACAAATTAAGGCATTATAGATTTCTGCACTAAAGTTGTTACCTTAGTTTATAAGTTGCCGTCCTGTGTCTGCAGAATATCACGATTGTAATCCCGCATGGGCTTGTCGGCACTCCCAAGTCTAGACTATGGTTAGTGCCCACCTATTCTGCAAGTCGCTGAATACATTGATCCTATACCATGCCCGCTTGTAAAGTAGGCCGTAGTCTCGATGCAGATCCATCTTTGCATGTTTTACTTACGAAATGCAATCCCGTAGCATCAGCGTAGATGAATGGCTGCACCGGTATTCCTGGTTGGCATGCTGACGATTGTTGCTCGGACTTGATCGGCGCCACAGCTGAGTGAGGGATACTTTGTTTAGACATGGCGCCCAGTCTTCCGTGCCCGCCCCAGCCGTAGTGAGATTTTAGGAAGAAAACCTGGGTGGGGGCTAATGAGGGGAAACGTTTGGATATCCCTGCAATATCATATATACTTGGAGGTAGCTAACGATGAGTTAGCTAGAGCATCTCCTTCAGTTGCGAGCATCGAGAGGAGTTCTGTGGGCGGGGGCACCGCAGCAATCAGCACTAGTAGTGAACGGGAAAGAAGCGTTTATACTACACAGAGTGCATAGAGAATTATCCGACATGTCCGCATGGGCGGTTCCTGACAAGGGACAGGGATCTGCTACTAGTGTATGGGCGCAAAGTGTGGAGCTGATCTCTTTCCGTTCCGTCGGCCGTTCGGGGTTTGGAGGGCGGACTGCTGCTACCGATTTTCAGCTACCCCAGTTAGCTAGTTAACTTATGCGAGATCGGCCTCGCGTAGAGAAACGCCGAATAGAAGTCAGGGAGAAATAACGTAATTCTGGCGGAAGATAATCGCGGGCACTAATGTTCGGGATTTGACTGCCCCGTGCTCCATGGCATTAGTTAGTCCAATGAAATCATGCAAATTGGACACAGGAAGCGAAGAAGCTCTGTCCTCTGGTAGTGTTGAGGATAGCATGGGTCTTAGGGCCCGCGTTATTCCAGCTGCGGAGGAGCAGAAGTACCTTCTGACTTCCAGATTGATATGTGACTACTAACGTGACCTGTTCCCGATATTGAGTCATCGCTTCACTAGTCGCACCTTAAAGATATCCCCCATAATTAGCTTTCCCGGGGCTTGCCGTCAGAGACTGCGACAACTCAAGGGGCCACATTGACTGGGGCCACAATTCCGGCAACGCCATACAATCCTTCCATGGTGCTATCTAGCAAGACACTGACCGTTCGGGAAACGTCTGGGCGATCAACAAGGTCATCTTAATTCCAGTCAGATATGATTCATGCACCAGTACTTTGCAGTAAACTGGCTTCTGAGCGCAGAGGAAACGCTGAGTTGTGACTACGCAGGCCAACGTGCACGCTGATGTGTTTCAGATTGGTCTGACTATGAAGGTTACATTGGCTACCAGGACCCATTGCTATACGGAAAAGTGCGTATACTTTTGATTTGAGACAGGCTGGAGCACATCGTTGGTAGGAATACATACACTCGCATACTAGCCGAAGTCATTAGTGAACTTCCGGGGGCCGGGGGTGGAGGTGGCAGTGGTGCTAGAATCTTTCACGTGCGGCCCTTACCAACTCGACAGCGCCCCGAAACTCGGAGACCAAGTCGCTTGGGCAGAATCCAATGCTGTCGTGTATGCCAACAGTGTGCTTGGGGCCCGTACCATGAAATATCCGGACTTTCTCGACATCGCCATTGCTCTAACTGGCCGCGCCCCAAAAGGAGATAATGTAATTAATTATATAATCTATGTTTTTTATTAAATATAA
>NW_027137476.1:0-44227 GCF_001889945.1 Aspergillus brasiliensis CBS 101740
GGAAGGACCAGCTCCACCGGGGTTCGCTCCGGCTGTACCCTCTCCCACGGACGTTGCTGTTGCCCGACAGCAGGCACGGCAACTGGTCCTTGATAGAAATCCAGACTAGCACCGGGGCCGTCGTGCACTACTCCTTCGCCTCCAAAGGGCCGTCCACGCACGACGTTTCGCGCCCACAGGCCTGTTCCACCTGCCAGGCCGCCACGACTGCCTTGTCCCAGCATTTGCGCGAGTGCCAGCAGCCCTGTCCCGAATGGCAGGTAGACCATCAGCGCCTCGCGTCCGATAGGGAAGTGGATCGCAGTGAGACCCGCTTCCTCTGGACCATGGCGCAGCGGGCAGGAGGACTTCCCGTGCAGGGCGATCCCCCGGACACCTTCCGGTCCAGCCTGGCCCAGACAATTGTCGCGGAGGTGCTCCAGTCTCGTACCAGTCAGCCACCGTCACTGATTGGTGGTTTGACCGGCCTGTCACGTCACGAGAAGGCGGAACGGCGGTGGTCTGCCGTGACAGGACACAGTGGTACCCTGGATTTGACCAGCACGTGGCAGCGTGTGGCGCAGATGCCGCTGGGCGGGGCACCCATGGGATGGGAACAAGCGGATCGATTGCTTCAGCTGACCTTCAACATCGCATCACCTGCGGTCTTGGTGGGGATCAAGCGCCAGCTGTCACATTTGCGGGCCCGAGAGCACGATGCGACGCGCCCCTTTGGCCGCAGCGCGGCGGGCGTGTTTGAGGCGGGCCTGTGGCACAAAAGCAATGAGCAATCGTCTCGGATTGGGCTTGCATTGACCTGCTGGTATGTCCACGACCTGCGCCAGCAGCATAGCCAACGGGGCTGCCCCGACCCGTTGGGCCAGACCGTCGGGGACATCATCCAGGGCCTCCCGGCGGACGCTCGGGATTATCGCCAGGTGGAGGACAAGGTCAAGGAGTGGAGCAAGCGGGCATGGCCGTGGAAACAGCTCGCGCGTATCGCCAGGTCTCCTAACATCCTCTGCTTCCTTCCCCAAGGCGTGGGCTATTTCTCCGGCGAGGAGGGATCGTCCATGACGGACTACCGCACGCTGAAAAAGACCCAGTTTGAAGCCATGGAGGCGGTCCTGCAGCAGTTCCGGCCCCGGTTGCTGCAGAATGTTCCCCCGGATTTCTTCGAGATCTTCCTGTACAACCGCCTGCCGGCAGCCCGGTTTGCGTTCGAACAATGGATGGACGAGGAGATGCTGCAAGAGCCTCTTGATTCCAGCAAATTCGACCACGCTTTTGACCCGCAGCCGAATTGACCAGCCCTTTGTAACTCTAGAAAATCGGTCCGTGTTAGGAACTGTGTCCTGCGGAGGATCGTGGAACATCCCTTCCGACTCTAGGAACCGATACACGTCTTGCTCTGTGAGATTCAGCGATCACTTGGAAATGTTCCAGAATTACCTACAAACCGTAATTTGCAGCGTCTTATAATCCATGCTTGAATTTGAACTGTTCCACTATGTGTTTCATGAATCCTACAGTATTTAAACCAGAATCGGGCATCCGGCGTCTGGTCCAATCTACATGGGCATGCAGTAGTAGAGATATGAGAGGCACTTCCATGCGTCCTCGCATGCAGTGGTAGTGCAAGATAGCATGGCAAGAGATTGCGAGGCTGCTTGCTACCAGCCATATGTATAGGAACGGCTCTTGCACCCAGGGAGAATGCGTGCCCTCATATGGGGCATCGCCGCTGCATACCATCTTATGGAATGCCATTTTCCCCACACGTTAGAAGTGGAGCTCTGATCTACACGAAAAAGATAGCCTGGCTCCATTAAAGACAACGCCTCTCAAGAGATACTTTTGGGTATATTTGTTCTTGCCGAGGCTTACAAGCCAGGTACGCGGACGCCACGGTATAAAGGTATCGCAACCCAGCTGCTTTGAGGAACCAACAGGCCCATCTCGGCGTGTGTATCTTCCTAGAGCCTCGCTTATACCTCCTGGTGTGACCACATCTCAGCCAAGCTCCCTTTTGCACGATCCCAAGAACACCTACCACCTCCTCAGACCAGCATGTTGCTGCTGGACCTACCGGGAGAGCTCTTACTTTGTGTCATGGACCATCTGGAGCGGGCCAAGGACATCCATTCTCTGTGTCTCACCAATTCGCATGTATATCGACAGCTGCTACCGGCGCTCTATCGCTTCAACGTACGATTCGAAAACGGCTCGGCGCTGCACTGGGCGGCGCGTTATGGTAAGCTGGAACTTGTCCAGACGATGTGTTTTTACCGGGCCTGCGTCAACGTGTATCTCCATGGCTACACACCTCTTCATTTTGCCGCAATGTTCGGACAGGCACCCGTTGTGAGATGGCTGCTTTCGTACGACGGCATCGATGTCAACTGCCGCGGCGAGGGACTGGGCTTGACCCCGCTTGGTGTGGCGGTGCGGAAGGAGGATGTAGAGGTTGTTCAGGTGTTGCTTTCAGACGCCCGTACGGATATCAACGCAGGAAGCAGAGACAACAAGACACCGCTGCTGGACGCCATCAAGCATCGGCACCTCGCCATTCTGCGATTGCTTCTGGCCGACGCGAGAATTGTGATGCATCCACAGGGCCAGTCAGCCTCGCCATTGCTGTACGCCATGCGCAAAGACTTCGGCTGCGGCGGTCGTGCGCTCCTAGCGCATGGCGACATTGACGTCTCAGCACGAGACTTGAAGGACCGGACGGTTCTGCACTATGCTGTTCTGCACAACGACGACGGACTTGTGCAGCTCTTGCTTCAGAAGCAGGACCTTGATGTGAACGCGCAGGATTGGCTTGGTATGACCGCCCTGCATCGTGCCATCATCAAAGACAATAGACGAATCGTCGCCCTGCTCCTGACACGCAGTGACCTTGATGTCTCGATTTCCGGTGCCGATGGGCACTGGAAGATATACGAAGAAATGCCGCCATTATGTCTGGCCGTTGCCCTCCGCAGGAACCACATCTGCCAGCTTCTGCTGGAAGCCCCTACGGATGCCGATGTGCGCACGGCCAGCGGGAATTCCCCCTTACATCTAGCCGCAGGCATGGCGGATCTTGATTTGCTCACGCTATTGCTCTACCAACCAGACATCAAGCTAAACGGCCGGAACGACGACGGGTTCACAGCTCTGCATGAAGCCACAACCCGCGGGTACCTGTCCGTTGCCAAGCTGCTCCTCGCTGCGCCAGGGGTGGATGCAAATGTGGGAGATACATGTGGGCGGACCGCACTCTGGTGGGCGACGAAGCGCTCCGACGAGATTCTGACAAAGCGGCTGCTATGCGAAGACGACCTCGACCTTAATGTTGTAGGCCGGGATGGATCAACATCCCTCCATCATGCGATCCAGTACCGGAACCGAACCATAGCACGGCTACTTCTCTGCGAAGAGAGACTGGATATCAATGTACCGGACATGGCCGGTTGGACTCCACTTATATGGGCCGTGCATCAAGCGGACATTGACATGATCAGACTGTTGCTTGTGAGAGACGATCTGCAGCTGGATCCAATATTCGCGGGAAACGCATCGGCACTGGGCCTGGCAGCGGATCGAGGCCACACCAGGATTGTGAGCTTAATCCTCGAGCACCGGGATCGCTTGGACATTAATCTTCCGACCCAGACAGGCGAAACCCCACTATGCCGGGCTGCAGCAGCTGGGCACTGTGAGGTAGTCGATCTCCTCCTCCAAGATCCTCAGCTGGATGTCAATCGGACAGACCTCAACGGATGCAGTCCGCTGTACTGGGCAGCGCAGGCGGGGCATCTCAACGTCGTGAGACGTTTGCTTCAGGACAGAAGAGTCGTGATCGAAGGAAATTACTTCCGGCGATCAGCACTGGCGGCCGCTCAGGATATGGGACACGCTGAAATTGCCAATCTTCTTAGAGCATATAGACTTGGATAAAGAATGGTACCAGCATCCTGGTGAGCGTGTAATCTGATCGTCATCGGGCGACTCCTGATTACAGCATGTACTACGTGTTGTCATTTGGGACCTTACGTTACATAATTGATAATAGCAAGAGCACAATCACTCAGATGGAATACTGAGAGCATGCGTATATTACTCGTAGAAGACCCAGCCTAACCCAGGCAAAGCTTGCGATATAACCCTTTTTTTCCGAATCATGACTTATATATACTAGGTAGACGCGGCGTGCGGAACGGTATCTTGGATTACAGCTACAGCATGGCCGCTCTCAGTGATTCTTCAGAGGGCAAACCGCAGCCAGGATATGTGCTGTACTGTAGTAATGCTACATCAATCAATTGAGGTTTGAGTTGTGGGGGGGGGGGGAAGGAAAGAGGCGGGGCAGCAAATGGCTGGTTGACAAACCGTCAAACGAGCGTCACGTGACCGGCCACGTCGGCCGCACACTCATGCTACTAGTACATTATGTCTTTGCAACTGTGGCCAGGTAGAATCGGTACGAGGAGCAGGTCTTCGCTCCGTGCTTCCTGACCTATCACATCACATTCCGTGTTGTTCGCAACAGAGCTGCTTGTACGCGCTAATGCGGACGTGATGTGACGATGTGAGATGCTGCATGATTCCTGAGGCTCCTGTATTCCCTTCACAGATTGACTAGAATTGGTTGCTGATGCATCACTTTCTGCTTCGTTCTCCGGCGGTAAAGGTCCTGGCGTAGTGGCCCAGTAGTGTGCTTGAAAATGTTACACTTCCCCCGGCAGGTGCCCCCGACCATTGGCTGGAGGCGGGAGGCGGTAAGCCGTGAGGTTCTGGGCTGGAAGGATAACTCATTAGCGTACTACGCAACGTGCGCTATTACACATCGAGCTTAGCGCACTGTCCAGATGCCCTACGAACCATTATGATTCGCGCCCCATCTTGTCTAGAGCAGCTCAGTTACAGTCTCATGCGAAACTCGGATAGAAGAAGATCCTGTCAGATACTGCAGCATGTGTCCAGTCCTCCACTATGCCCAGAAGTCCTTTCAGCCTTCTGAATTCTACGAGTATCCTCTCATATCCATGCGGGATGACACTCAGTCCCACACTTAGACGTCAAGCGTTGTGTGTCTGTTCGGTATCCCCAACTTGTCCTTTAAAAGAGGCCAAACCGGTTACAGGGCTACCGGGTCAGCTATTAAATACATCCGTACCTGAGCAACCGTGGTATTTGCATCTAATCGGCTTTGCACCTTCTATGTATTCCCCTTTTCTGTGCTCGCCCGATTCAACCGCAACCTTAGAGCTCAGCAATGATGGCCGTCGCTATCCCTAGAGATAGAAGAGTGTATCGACCATCACTTCTACCGAATCACGGTTCTAGTGGTCGTTTGCGGTTCATAGCCAGCCTGGACACCGCACCGAGTGACACTAAAGCAGCAAGGCAGGCATACAGCGACCGTTTCCTCGACCCAAGACCTGGTGAGTTTATACCGTACACTGTTCCCTGATTTGACTGCAGGAATATGCTCACATGCGGTCAGACAAATGTCGAACACTGCCACAGATTTCGAGTGCCTCAGGGCCAGTATCTGGGACGCCAAAACATGTGGAGTGCAATCCATCGTTCGATATATATGTTCGCACGCCCGGCACATCCTGTTTATTCAAAAGCGCTCTTGACCACGCATCAAGGCTGGAGTGCTTCCTGATCACAAGACTGGTATCGAAGTATCTCCAAGCCCATTTTGGAAAGGACCACCGCTATTGGCCTCCCAATGTCCAACGCAAAACACCGCTTTATCTTAGTACGGAAGGTATGTATATTACATGTTTGTGTCCTCGCCGAGACTAAGCTCTCTTACAGATAGCTTGGCCTGTTTATTACGGTGACTTGATGTTGAACCTGGCTAATTGGTACAGAGAAGAAGCTAGTCCTGTTGCACTGGTTCCATAGAATCCCAGTTGAGTATCTGGTGAGCGCTCTTTTCAATCAGCATGCCACATCACGATTGTCGTCAAGGATACTGGAACGGCTGGAGGCTGCCTGCTTTGATTGCTCGTGTCGCATCCAGAACTAGGACTCATGTTATATAAGTATGAATTTCGTTATTGCCTATGGTATAAGACTACCGTGATAGTCGGGTCGAGTACAGCCTCAATGTTCCATCTGCATTGGGTTCTGGACGCTCCCTCGTTAAAGTCCATTGGGCATAAAGGAAGCTCCATATAAAATAGTAAAATAGTAGAGGTACCCAGAGCCGGACAGCATTTTGCCCCGGAACTGTGTGAGTTGGCAGTATTCCCTTCGAGCCATCGGATGGGAACCTGAATATACCTGCTGATACGTATTCAAGCTTTGACCGATAAATGGGACTTTTATATGCCGTTGCGATCCCCCGGCTAATTAGTTCCTTGCGGTCACATATTGTTCATACGAGAGTTGACCAATGTAGCTAACTCCGGCGTAATTTACCATCTGCGTTCCACAGTGAAGTGATGTGAATATCCCTGCAATTCACGGTCGAAGGTTAGAAATTCTACAGTACGCTAGAATGCCAAGTGCCCGCCATCATAAAAGTAAGGTGAGCTTGTATTTATTTGATACAGCTGGTTGCAAAAATGGCGCAAATGTTTTATAGTTGATAATGGTTCCGAAAACTTGATCCGAAGTACGCTAAGCCACTTCTGTAAATTCTTCCGGTATTTTATTCTCAGAAAAGCAAGTAACATGTGGTAAGAAATATATTATTACTCAGCAAAATTTACATAACCTGTATACCGGTGTACAGGTCCATCCTTCCGCCACGTGGTCATAGCCCATGAATCCACCAAGATCCTATTCCGAGAGGATAACGTCGATCATCCTCCACATCACAGATGGCTCCTAATCTAGCTCCGTCCACTTTAGAGTCATCCGTGACATGATCTTGAGCAATGAACTCACCCCTTCACAAATTGCAAATGCAGCTGGCTGTCACCCAAGTACCGTCACTAGGCGTATCAACAACCTGAACGTAACGGAGGCTTGAGAGCCCTCCCATTAAGCGTGGGCGTCCACGCCATCTCATGTCAGAGATGGTTAAAACCCTGTCTGATCATCTCTTGGTAAAGCCGTACTTATACCCTGATAAAATAGCCATATTTTCGTGGGACGGGTTCCACATACAAGTTTCAACGTGCAGCATCAGTCATGCTCTCAAACGCGAAGGCTGGTCTAGAAAGATTACTAGCAAAAAGCAAATGAGTGTAATACAGATTTGCAGGACAGCTATATTCACTATATATCAGAGCTCTCCTTGTACCATCTTTTGTTTGTCGATGGATCCAGCTATAATAAGAGAAATAACTTCAGGAAGACAAGCTAGTCTCCTCTTAATGCAAGTAGCTAGATTCTACCGCGATCAGCAATATCAGATTCTTCCGGCATATTCTTAAAATAGAATTATTATATCTCGCATTTTTCGAGGTTCAACTGACGCCTCTGTATTTGAAGACTTTATTAAGAAACTGCTTCAACACCATGGAAGATAACCAGAACCAAATTCAGTACTTATAATAGATAATATATCCTTTTATCACTCAGAGAAAATAGAAGCAATATACTTATAAATAGATGTAAAGATAGTATATTTTACCCCATATTCCCCGGATTCAAATCCTATCAAACAGTTCTTCTCAAAGCTTAAGGTATTTATAAGACAGTATTAGCAATTATTTGAAGACAACTGAACAGGGATTCGGTTCTTTTCTTAACTGGTGCATTAATACCATGGACGCAAGGAAATCAAGTATAGAAGAGCATTTTTTGAACCACCAGTCTGATACTTGATGAATTATAAACAGGATAAAGTAGGTGCAGGACCACATATTAACCCGAGTATTGATCCTTCGATGACCTCCTCTAGCACAAATTACGATATAGTCAATTTCACTGTCATTCCTAACTACTGTGATCCGCCTGTTTAGGGATTCAACAGGAAAGCAACCCACGAGAATGGATGCAGGCCTCGGCAGACAGTCAATGTACCTGACCGGCAGCCACTGAACCGAAGATCCCCGAGCCCTAAGCTTGTTGAGTTTTCTACTCTACGTTTACTCTATATCACGAATATCACGAAGCTCTCCATGTAACTTCCCGCAGCGCTGGTTTTTATAATGCACGCGATGGCACGGTGAACAGCGAGAAGCCGATGAGAAGGCGGGTCGTTGGTACGGTTCGGGCTAGAGGTCAGCATGGAAACCACAGGTAATAATGGACCAGTTTATAAATGAATTCATTTTGACATGGAGTACCTTCGTGCTCGAATTGTACTTTGAAATAAATTAAGGGCTTCTGCCTTGCGAAATTTGAATTAGATCAATAAACTTGTCGTACTCATTCGCATCGCAACCTCACTCAACTAGTAATTTGACCAGAAGTCTTACTGATAAGACGTTCAGTTCGCGGGGGACTGTGAGCCAAATGATGGAGTCTAGTATAGTAGCTAATGTTGGTAAGCCCGTTGAAAATAGGTAAGAGACGTATTCACCTTCAATGAATGTGCAATATAGTTGGAAACGTCAGTACCGAATGTCACCGATAAATTATGGGTTAGCTGCTCGTAGAAGCGAAGCTGTGATTGCAGGTCCTCGGGTAACATTTAGCACCATGCGTGTACTTATTGAAGTATTATTGTATACCTGGAGGCTGCACCACTTATACAACTTAGCATCTTTCTTAGTATTCAATTTGTTTCTTGCTATGTCGATGAGCCGCTGAATATCTGTATTATTACCACTGTCGAAGGCGGCCACCAACTGATCTAGAAGCAAACGGATCGCGTTTAGCTCCTCCTCAGTATTGTGCAAAGCAAGTTTTTTTCGTCTGTCGACGCCTCTGGCAAACAAGCATTCTGTACCTGCTTGAGTGCATTTATCACATGGGTGATCTCCACGGCACTTGTAGATATATATCAGTCAGAAATTGTGTAGAAACAGAAAGAAAAAATAGGATAAAATTAAAAGAAAAAGAAAAAGAAAAAGAAAAAGAATAAAGCAGATTTGATGCTTACCCTGGTCTTTTTCTTTTTACATGCATCACATGCATTCGATCTTCTCATGGCTGGCCTAACAGCCACGTCTGTCACTCGAGAAGGCCTTGCATCGGGAGCTGGAGCCAAGATCCTCAAGCCTTTCGCCTGCGAAGGGACCATATTGCTTGCAGCATAAAGTAGATAGTATGTCTAGTTCCAGAAAAGGCTCTCTGACAGCTTCTGTTGAGATTAATACCTTGCAAGTGTTTTGGCTTAGTCTTCACTTTATGGCTGCGTTCCGCGTTGTTGATCTCTTCGCGGCAGAGCAGACGGGCCGAAGACATGACATCAGTCCTATGATGGATTCGATTCTTGGCTTTAGTACCACCTGCCGCCATACAGTAAGTGGCTGAGTGGTATTTCGGAACACGTCATGGGGAACGCATAAGCAGCCACAATTAAATGGGCGGTCTAGTCCATTATAGTAATAATGGAAAGCAGAGCCTATCAGAAACTGCTTAACTCTACTGTCAAGGTTGTCACAACATGAGCTGGTAAATAATCTCAAGCTAAGGGAATCACATTATTGGATAAAGTAGGAGAGAAGACCCGCTCGGGTATGTTAATGTACTGTATTGAAAGCAATGTGCTGAAAGCCTGATCGGCAAAAGGAACATGCGGCAGGCATAATTAGGCTCTCATTCTTACTAGCCGAAAATTCTCTCCTTGCTGATCAAACCCCCCGTTTTTCTCTTCAACAATCGCAACCTCTTACTTCTGCAGAATTCAAACGACTCAAGGCAACACAAATATGCTCGCTGAATTGAGTCAGCTACTGTTTCGGGTGCGATTACTGTACATAACGGGCTGCGACTCGTGATGAATGACCTCCACATTCTGACTTCCTTGCTTACAGCTTGACACGCCGCTAATACGGCAGCCATGTAAATTCTGTTATTGGCTGGTGAAATACACCATCGTACAGTATCATTTAGAGGGCGCGCTAGGGGCGCCGTAGCAGCTCCTCTACATATGGAACCGTTACGTAGAAGTGACATTAGTGGCTTATGCCTAGAACCGCAGTAGACACGGGTGTGGCTTGATAAATACGATAGAGTCATACTAACCCTTTAAAAGGTCAGAAGACCAGGATTAAGTTTAGAATCACTCGCCACACACTAATACAAGAGCTTGTACCTTATATGTAAATTTCCGTCGGCTATCTAAGGAAGACCTTTAAACAACAGCTAGAAATATCAGGAAACGAGTAACAGCATCGTCTACTGATGGCACAGTTCGGATGGGGGTTCGATCCCATCGTACACCCAGCTTGGGATGTCTATGAAGCAAAGGAGCTGCAAAAACAAGACGAGAATACCAGAAGCCAAGATCACAATCAGATACTTACTCCAAGCATGCCCTTATCACAGCCACAATCTACTTTCTATACCCCTACAAAAAGGCTACGATTGACCGAGGAATCTGTCTGCAGCTCCTGTCTACAATGCGACCGAGAGCAAGAGAAATTCTGGGGTTTTGACGGCGCAGTAGAAGCGCTTATTCACCGTACAGACTGAAAACCTCTGCCGTGTCCTTCACAACTGCCATGCCTATCTCGGATTCTTTCAGGCCGGGTTTCCAGCGAAACCGATCCTGCTATGTGAGGGGATAGATCATAGTCACATGATCTCTTGAGCTGTGATTGCTTTAAGCATTCTTTACTTCAACTTCACGTGAGCGGGTAATGACTACCCGTAGGTCGCGAAGACACCCAGAAGTGAGAACGGTAGGTGAATCAAAGAGTCAACTTGTGATGGGTTGGTATGTCTTCGGCACTCTTTGTCTTTGCGCTAACTTTGTGAAGGCGTCGCTGAAGAATGACATGGGATTCCCCTTGAGGCACATTTTAGGCGTTGGCCAAACTTTTCTATATAACACTAAGTTCGGCAAAGAACTCTTTGGAAGGATTGATGTCTGGTAAATATGGCGCCAAGTATGGGAGCTTGACCCCAGCACGCACATCTGCTTAATCTGACGGGAATGATGCATTGTTTAAGACAAGCCCTGATATCTGTTATGCACAACCGTGCCTCGAGAATGCAACGAGTATGACCATTGTGACTGTACTGACTTATGATGTACACTAAGTATGGCCTTGGGCCCTCAGCTTGCGCCAAAGCCTAGTATGACCAACGAATCTGCGAGCCGCACCTATTGCCATCCCGTGTTTGATGATAAAGTCCGGGCTTTCCCCGTAGATCTGAGCAATATCAAAACAGCTTTTGACGCTACATCACGCGCCTTCTTTATAGTCTCTTTGAAACTTTCTGTACCCACCCGTGAGAGATGCTAATTAGCATAATTTCCCAATGCTCCCTCAAGCAGTCCAGGAATGTTGAACTCATTCCGGATAGTGATTCGAGCCGTTTCATTGTCCAGTAATGAAGAGTTTGAAGGTCGTGCAGACTGAGATAGATGGACAATGATATTTGTTTGCGGAAGTGCCGAGCCTGACATGAGATTGTTGGAAACCTGGCTTTGTTTCGAAAGGCGTTGACGATCTTCTGCATATAGCTATTTCCGCACGTTGTTAGGAACATCATCATGGGTCTCCAGGATACCCCCTTGTTCCACATTCTTAACAAGGGTTCTGAATGATGTTTTGAGCTAGTAGTACTTTTTACTCGCCGGACCCTACCAGTAATACTGGCCCTCGTACTGGCAAGGATGCCCTGGGGATCTCATTTCCCGATATATATCTCGCCAAACTCACGGTTGCCCGGAGCATTCCTCTGCATTAATCTGGTTGTCATGTAGACGAAGCATTCTGTTAGTTACTGAAGAGGTTCCTCTTTTACCTGTCCTCCTGTACGAAGAGTTGTCCTCCCTATAATTGATAAAGATGGAAACCGTAAGCATTTCCTAGGGCCGACGAAGGAGATCTTGCCACATGAGGATATGCTTATATATAGCTGTCCAATCAATGTCAGCCTTTTCAAACTGCTTTGTAATATCGCTGTGAGTGGTAATTTATAAAATCTCACAACTATAGTATTATCAAGCCTCACTCGGCGATCATGGTGTATTTTCTGGAGCAACATGCGTTCTGCCTTTTGCTTGATTTGCTGCCAGTATGAACTAGGTATTATACCTAGATCTTATTCCATGTCCTTTGTCAAGACTCTGGTATTGCGAGTCACTCTCCACTCAATCATATACGGTATATAGAAGGAATTTTCATCGTCAGGTACTCTAATTCCTAGTTCAACAATATTGAAGGCCCGTGCTTGATTGGACTGTGAAACTAACGGCGGGGAATGTTTATAGGACGGGCATGAACTATACTCAGAAGGGGTCCACTCTCAGCCATAATTACCGAGAGTAGGAGTATACGAAGGAGTGCGTTCCCAGGTATAAGCTTGAGAATGAATGTAGTTGCTGATGGGGCGGGGAGGTTTGGTTACGTCGTATCATCAATGCATAGAATCCTGCCGAGAAGCCTAAGACGAGGATCCCTCAGTGTTAGCCCTCACACGTGTTGATTACTTATTATACCAGGGTACTGATCCAGGCAGGCCAAAGATAAATATACTGAGTGTCATTTTGTGTTGCGCTGTTTAGCTCTTGCGTTGCCCCAATGAGCAACTTCGACGACAGACGGTTAAGATAGGAACAGGAAGGTGGTGGTGGAAGGTGATTGCCAGACCGATATGGGGGTTTGACTAGTTTGCGTAGAAGCTTCTAGAGTTCCATTTGATCGATACTGAGGCGGTACGGATAACCTGTACAACATCACGATATTTTACAGTTTTCGTAGTGTATTATTTGGATACACGGATTATAGTAGTTCCGAGTTTTTACCTGATATAGTAAAGCCCGAAACCTTCGGGGAAACTTGAAGTGTGTAGACATTTGCGCCATTTTTGCAACCAGGTGTACGTGGTCAATCACATTAGGCCAACCGTAGGCTTGCTCAGACAGATTGCTGTCTGAAGATGTTTACGCAGCTGTGGGGGGTTTCCTCGGTCCTCACCGAGCTGAGTCCAAGTCCAGGGCCGATCAAGGCCAGTGTTGCATGACAGTTTCAACACAGTTCAGCTTGGAATGGAGAAGTTGAAGGGAACTAGAGTCAGTGTTAGTACTGCATAAGCCCATCAAACTGAGTTGAATCCATTTAAAACCTCTACGACAAGAGGAATCTAGAACTACATTACTACATTGAGAGGAAGCTGATCAGGTCCAGCCTGAAGCCAAGTGCCAATCACCCGAAACACAAAGAAGACTGTTCCGGCATCAAAACGCATTTCCTACCGTCCCATCATGCTGTTCGCTCGAGACATCTCATCGGGCATTTCGAAGGCTCAGCTGCATGGTCCGAGCTCTGCCATTGAAATCTTGGAAGTCCGCCATGAGTAATAGTTCTCCGTCTAGGATCTTCCCAAGGTGGGTCTTGTCAATTTCCTGCCCGTCCTTCCGTATCTGTGACATGAACACCTTGAGAATCCTGAGGGGGCTTTGGGTGAACTTAGCTCCTGCCTGTTGATTCTCCACGATGAACCCATCCGCGGCGACAACCAAGCCCTCTGGTGCGGCAGTAAACGCAACTCCCAGAAAGCGGCATATCTCACAATACTCGTTGTACGACGAAATATAGAGCTGGCCCGCAAAGAGGTTCAGTCGAATGCGTAGGCTCTCAGGGACTCGCAGGGGCCTTGTGCTTAAATTTTCCGGAATCGTGTACAGATCGAGCTTATCGATAGGATACGAACTCTGGTTCTGCCGAGGTGCGTATAGATGCAGCGTTACTGCGCTAGACCCGCGACTGTCAGCATGAAGCTTGTCCGTTTCATACGGGCTGATGATCACCATGTGCCCTACGGGCGTTCCGTCCTCGGAGGGATGGCCGGTGCTCATCAGGACCCATTCCACCGCACGCTGATAACTATCCCGGGCAGATAATTTAGGCAGTCGGACTGTTCTCGCAAAATCAATGGTGGCAAGGAGCTCCGATGGGAACTGGGCCACATCCAGGTATCTTGCCGCTGATGTATCTTTTAACACCATAAAAGCTGGTTTCACGGCGGCGGATGATTCATCCAGATGTCCAGTGGCCACGAACGAGAGTATATCAGGATGCACAGAATGCGGTTCCGGTTTGGCAGGAGCCGGACGTTGAACTTGTCGTTCCTGCTCAATCTCTGGTGCTAGTTCTCGCTCCTGCTCTTCCTGGAGTTGCGCCGCAGAGAACTTCACAGTTGCAAACTCACGGCATCGGTCCAGTATGCGCCGCGAGTCCGCATCGTCACGTCGTCGTTGATAAAGACCACAGCCTGCGTTCGACCATCATCACTGACCATCTCCAACCAGGTCTTCGCAACATCCAGGTTACTCAGCTCTAATATGCGAGCTCTAACGTCCAGAATCACGCGTACGGGTGAACCCAGTTCCGCCACCATATCCAGAAGGACCTGCGCATCTGAGTTGGACAGGTCATCTCGGGTCGGAATCAGGGCAATGCCAGTCTCGGGTCGGAGAAGATATTCGAGAACTAACGCATTGGTGTGGTTCTGGTAAGGTAGAAACAGCTGCTCCACACTGAGCGGAAGGGTGACGCGGGAATCGTTGGTCCCGCTAAAGCCGACGGTGGGATGGCACTTGACCTCACCGATATCCCACCCGGACGAAGATAATTTACTCGGAAACTCCCTTGGGCCTTTGGCGATAATAATATGAGCCAGGAAGTAATCGATGGCTCCCTTCGCGAACGGAAGACAGGGGAAAATGCATTCCACGCAAAGGAGCCGGTCCTGGAGATTAACGCCCACCAATTGACGATAAGCAGGGGGGAGAGTCGGGCCATCATCGACCCATATCTGATACTCCGCGTCAGCTTGATCCGATCCGACCAGATGGTCGAATGCTCGAAATAGGTCCTCGTCGCGGAGTCCCTCATAGTAATAGCTCAGGTACATCAGCACAATGACAACATCGGGGTGACTGAATTCCGCCCGTGGTGCCGGATTATCCTTGGCACGATACGGAACCGCCAGCCTTGTGGGGGGTTGTCAGGAGCGATCAAGTCCGTAGTTGACTCTCCAGCGTCTTTGTCCCAGGCAGAATGCCAGAACGTTGCCAGCCAGCAGACCCCGGAGTAGTAGCAGAGGATCCCTCGTGCTGTCGGCCCATAAGCCAGACGCATCTGGGTTTTCCACTGCAGCAATCTCCGGTTGTAACGGGCTAGGGTTAAGGCAATAAGCAATAGCCGCGAGTCGTTTTGCTTCTGGCTGCCGTGAAATCGGCAGTTTGTCAATGCCGTTGTGGAAAATATGATCCGCAATTCGTTCAAAGAGCTGATGCACGGCATCCGCTCGGAGCAACCTTATCCTGGGGAAACTTCCTGGATGCGGCTCCTCCACCTCAATTGACCGCGGGAACTGCATCTTGATAACCGGAGCATACTTCCTCACCAGGCCGAGCATCTCTTGGATTTAATTCCATCTCTGTGGACTGAGCTCCAACGAACGCTGGGTCCCCATGGTGTAGATCAGCTCGAACTTCACACTGAAGTTCTCATCGCTTTCATCCACCACGTCTCGCGACGAGGTCCTGAAGAAATCCATGATTCGACGAAGACATACACCAACCGCCTCTCTCCATGTGATGAAACACTCTAGACACATCAGCTTCAGGGATAGGAGGTGCTCGGGCTAAACGAGGAGCACTCCGCCCTCCGCCATGTAGTCGTGGCACATCCATTCAATCTCTTCCGCCTCAGGTTAACCGATCCGCAACGAGCGTGACACGGGGAGATGAAACACCCGCCGCCCTAAAAGGCCCCCCCAACTTTGAAACGAGCATCTGAAACATATGCCGCGACTGGGGCTTAGGGACAATGACGCGAACTAGGCATGAACGGTCTGCGAGCGCGGCTGCCACAATGGGGACGATGACGGAAGACTTGCCCTCGCCCGTGTTCAGTTGCATGACGACATTATGTCCGGGCTGCGCATTTTTCATGCGTCGCGCGATCTGTTTCTGGACGTCCCGAATCAACACCCCACTCTCGATCTCCAGCAGCAATGACTCGGGGAAATCCATTGGGTTCCAGTTCGTGTGGCCGGGGCTCTGCAGTTCGCGGGCTAGATCCATGCGATGACCCATCACGTTGACGAGCCTCTTCGCCCGCTGGAGTGCCGTGATGGAACATCCATACGCGACCAAGCATTCCTTCCAGGGCTCAGGCAGGTGATTCCAGCGTTTGCGTGTCAGCTGATGCAGAAGGAGCTGTGATGATACCCTCAGCCAGACGTGGATATTGGCAAACGTTCCCAGGATCTTGCGGTTCGTGTGTGATCCGGGACGTACCTCTCCTGTCATCTTATCTGACAGCATCATCCTCGACATGATTGAGCGGCTGATCTTCTCATGGTGCTCTTGACAGCGATGGAAATGATGGGATATGACGGTCTCAAGAACGTCGTCGTCGGGCAAGCGATGATCCATATGCTGGATACCCTGCAAGGCTACCATACTGGCCCGCAGTCTCTCGATGTACTGCTGTTGAAATTGAGATCGCGCTTGTGATTCGAGGGTATCGACTAAGCCTGAAAGATGTAGATTTTGATCAGGAGTAGTGCCACTGCCCGACCAAGGGGGTAGAGTGGGTGGTTCGATTTTCACCGCCGGTGGTGGACCAAGAGACCCGTCCACTATGTCATCCACGGAGATGAAAGCACGCCGTCGGTCTGGGGGGCGTTCCCAGCACAGGCAGAGACATGGTGGGATTGTGATGGGTTGGATCTTTTGGGCGGTGTAAACGGCTGCAATCCTATCAAGATACTGCCTCAGCTCTCGGTTATCGAACCAAGTTGACATTGCTGCCTTTGAAACTTGCATCGCTTTTTGTGTGTCAAAATAATCTGCGAATGGCGGCTCTTCATCAGATATGGGATGTGAGGGGCATCGGGTCGGCCACTGTCTCCGTAGGCCGGCTATGAAATGACCCAGTGCCTGTTTCCGCTTTGTCTTTCTCAGCTTAGCCACGCGCGCATGAAACGTGCTATACGATTCCGCTGGGCCGGGCGAGAGGCCATCGTCGGGGATCACGCTCCGGCTTGCTGAATGGATCCGAGTCTTCAGTTCGGCGACGTTCAACCCGGAACCTTCTTGTGGCCGGTATAAACCCTGTGCTGGTAAGGTCATTGAAGCCATACCAGGTACAATGTACAGCGCAGCAAGAACGTGCAAGACAATCATGTCTATCTTCCTGGAGAATGCCAACGTCGACAACCACAGCATTACCGCGTATCTGTTTGGCCGAGCCGTCTCCAAGCAGAGAAGCCAATGGATACTGCACCACTGACTGGAAACAAACTCGCCGGTCTCTGTGAGCCACATCGCATCGTACTTGATCCGCGTTGCGTCGATCGAAGAACTGGCTCCGTGCACTGTGCTGGACTTGGTAATAAACTTCCAAAGACGTGCAGCCAAGGAGTCAAGCGTGACGTCCTCGGCAGATGGGATATCTTCGTAGAGAATTCTGCAGAGAGTGAACACTCGCGAACAGCGTTCTGTCCGGTAGTTCCGGCCCAGTCCTTCATACAGACAGTCCTCCGCGTCCGTGTGGTCCTCAGCGCCGAAACCAGAGATCCGGAAGATCGAGGAGCGAATGCGATCCCGCTGCAGGAGGTCTGCATTCAATGAAGGTAGTGACGGCTCCGTCCCCTGTGAAGCGGCGTTCAATATTCTCATTCGATGGTGTTGACCAAGTATAGCAGCTACCTGGCCGTGGAATTCGTTATGTTGAGCCAAACAACCAAGGATGGGATCCCATCGAACACTCTGCATTACACGCTTGTTGGCAGGGTAATATCTCCTCTGTGGTGTGAGATGCGCAAGCTTTTTTAGAATCGAGATATTTTCCGGCTGTAGTTGATTGAAAGACCGCATCGATGCTGAGCGAAGGATAGACAGAGACTGTTCGGTCCCTGTGTGCTTGGTCAAGGGGTCAGGGATGCAGAATGACGTGACTGCATGCAGATAGCACAGTACCAGTTTACTCTGCAGAGTCCCGTTGTCCGTTAAGCAGCCGATGTCACCGTTTATGAGATAAACATGCACGCTGGTTGCTGCCTGCCAACCGACCTTGACGGTGACGTGGCCACCGTCTTGCTCCCATGTTATCTGACCTTCCGGGATCAGAACCCTCCGATTATGAGTTTTTCGGTCCACCAAAACGAGCTTGTTACGCAGGCCAATCAGAGTGCCCACCGACTGATCAGGATCGACGACCATTCCCCGGTACTGGCGAGACTCAATTGACGGTTGACCAGATCGCAGATTAAAGCCCAGCCGAAGGCGGGGAATCTCAATATCCACCATGTCAGATTCGTGGTGGAGCTTGTAGTGCAGGTTGGAGGCCTCTTCGATGGGTTGGAAGACATCAAACAATGATCTCGCTGTCTCGCTCCCAATACTAATCAACGAAACATTTCCCTAAGTGAGGTGCCAGTTATTTTCCAGCCGGGTGCGCTGCAATCGCCAGTGAGAAGCCGGTGATGGCTTCCATGGCTCGTGAACAGGACGAAACTCGATATACTCGCAATTGGTCTCGTACCAATGGGCGTATCCCTCCACGAAGGCATCCGGTAAAGCAGCCGCGAGAAGCCTTGGGGAGGATTCCCAGACTCTACTCCCATCCACGGCTCGAATGCGTAGATCGAATCCACTCTGCTCGGGGATGCTCTGTTTTCCCAGGTAGATCGTCTGGCCCATATGCAGTCTCTGGGCGGACTATTCCAAGCCTGAAAGGTCGCTGGGCATCACTTCAACCATGGAATGCCCAAACAGGGATTGATATGTTTTATGGCGCTCGAACTCCGAGGGCAACCGCGCCAGGGGACGGCCATTGATGAGCAGCTGACCAGTGAGAAGGTTAACGTACACCACGACGCCGCTGGTACCACCGAGTTCACCCATCATCTGGGCGTGCAGGCAACATTGGGTGCCACTCGAGGCTGCTGTCCAAGGAGATCCCGGTCGGTACGCCGCCCAAGTCCGCTGGATCGCTCGGTTGAGAGCGGTAGTGCGGCCATGGACAGTGTTGTTTGCCAGAATGCGGTGTCCCCGAAAAGCTATATTCTGCCATCGATAGTAGAGAATTGGCAGTAAACAGCTGGATACCCTGTTTAGAAGGCCTTTTCGGTCATGAATGATCATACTGCATTGGATGAAGATGGAGGCATCCAGATCGTTCCGGAGCATTCGCTCCAAGTGGCTGTTCTCGCAATCAAAAGTGCCCACGCACATCAACGCGAGATAAGCGGCAGAGGCAATCAGATTGTTCCTGTGATCATTGCTGTCCGTAGCACCGGCCTTGTCCCCAACAGTCATCACCCAGTTGAAAGAAATCTTCCGGAGGCCATCCAGCTGGGCGATGCATTCCTCCTAAATTTGGACCGATGGGGAGCAGGCCAACACTTTCTGGGTGAGAGCGATCAACACGCTCAGCTCCTCTGCGGATTGCCAGTTTTGTTCGATTGCCGCCGCTGTCTTCTTGATCTCTCGCAGTAAAGGAGCTGC
The DNA here is from genome assembly GCF_001889945.1 of Aspergillus brasiliensis CBS 101740. NCBI lineage: Eukaryota > Fungi > Ascomycota > Eurotiomycetes > Eurotiales > Aspergillaceae > Aspergillus > Aspergillus brasiliensis. The sequence goes on from NW_027137476.1 coordinate 19,526, forward strand.
AAATGAATCATCATTCAGAATATGATGGCCTTCTCGCAGGATCGGATCCATGAGCGATGGCGGCCCTGCCTGGTGCATGATCTGCAGGGTAAAAAGGCACGTCTCGACCTTATTGAATACCACGGAGGGTGCGGCGAGCTGCCGAAGGATGTTCTGCCACTGGATATGGAAGCCTAATGGCATCGAGCAGAGCGCCTTATACTCCCCCAGTGACATTTCCTCGGGGCAGGTATGCTGCGATGCAATGACCGTATTGGGTGACGGGCCGTCAGGTGCCTCTCCTGGGCGGAAGAGAAACGGCTGCAGAGATGAGCTGGATGGCGGTAACTTGTACGTGCATGCCGTTGCCATCGCATGTGTTTGGACCAGGTCGTCAGTGAAGCAGCGGTGGGCATTGTCGAAGTATTTGAAACGCAAACCGTTCGCAAGACAAACGTCGCTCTCTGATACATTGATGGTGTGGTTCTTTCGCCTGTGAGTTCCTTGGTGGGGTTTAACTTGGGAAAGAAGGCCAATCCTTGGGGAATCAACGACCGTGGTAAAGAACATTGAGAGGCCACTGTAGGTGCCTGGTCGGTACTCAGCTCTAGGCGTTTCTTTCGAAACGTACGTGATTCCCAAAACATCAAGCAAAATGAAGGCAGTGAGATCACGCCAGAATGCAATGGTCTGGGCAGTTTCAACTCGAAGACCGTGGATTCTGCTTCCAAGGGATTGGAAGACAAAGGCCATTCATGAACATCAATTGTGATCTCTTTCGCAGCGTGGTCAACCCTGCATCTCTGGCACGTGGGGCTATGACGACGCTCTGTAAAGAGAAACCGGTTGTCGACTATCTCATCGAAGTAAGTGCATGTAATCTCATCACGCCGAGCACATAAGTCCCTGTACTGCTGATGGTTTCGGTGCAGCTCCACGACTTTGGCGGCCTTCTCGGATCCCGCTCTTTGTTCAATGATGGCAAGTAGACGTTGGAGTTCAGCGGACTGGTTGAAGTAGCGCACGGAAAAGGAGGAAGGCGTTCCAAAGCCGGTTAGAATATTGGAACCTCGGTACTGTAGGCCCTGGTGACGTTGACGCATGTAGCTTTCCGCGTGTGCCAACCTGGTAAGCTGGGATTGCCGAGGTAACAGGAGAGACTGGAATAGATGTATCGGAATACAAGTCTTATACTGGCGAAGCAGCGGATGAATATGGACGGCGGATTTGTCGCAAGCTACCCAGAGCTCCAGAATGGTGAGAAGCATGGCTGACAATGCCTCGGGATTAGAGGCGTACGATTTGGATGCAATACTATAATAGGCATTGACTAATCCGCTTAGCCGTTCGCAGGTGTCTTCATGGCCGATATGTGTCTCAGTCCAGGATTGAAGATTCAAGTCAACCCACGCTTCGAAGGCAGCAAGATTGTAGACGTGATAGTCGGGGTCAGTTAGTCGAAAGAGCGATGGGAGCTGTGCAGGCTCAAATTTTAAGAATCCAGACTGTGGGTGGGCATCTGGCGGCACTGAGGAGTCTTGGCGGATTCTGATGCTCTGAAGCCACTCATCAAGACTGGGCAGTGAGCAATTAGTGTCATCTTTAAAGTTGAGTCGAGCAAAGGAAGACATGTCAGGTAGGCAGGCGTTACGGGCGATGATGCTGCTCCATCTTTCTTCGGGCACTTCATTCGCTTGTTGAAGGGAACACTGGACAAACGTAAGCCAAGCATGACTATCCGCCAGATCAAGCTTTCGTAACCGGCGCACGATTTTGGAACTCATGATATACCGGTGCTCACAGCTTATGCCCCTGGGACAGCGGCGGAGAATGGAACTCATGTAAAAGATCATGAATTCTTTATAAAGGTCAGCTGAGATTTCTTTGCGCTGGCAGAGCCTCCGAATGACCAATTGGATCATAACTCGAAGCTGGAGCCAGAGGGCGGACCGTCTCCAAGGTTGCAGACAGTTGAGCCACAGGACTTCTTCCCTTGTGTTCTTACAGACCTGCAAGCTGTTCACAGTTCCGCATTGTGGGCGCAGGAATGTTGTGAACAACTCTGTAACCATCATCGGATCGGTTGTATCCCGATTCTCGTCGTGCTCCTGCCGCGCCTTCTTCACTTTTGGCTTGGTTCCCGGGGCAGGCTGACGACTCATGCTCTCAATGGCGTGCGCAATTGTACTTTGCATATTTGGCTCATTGAAGATGGCTCGAGCCAAAGCAAAGGTTGGTCCAGGAAATTGGCGTTGTAGTCGACCCACCGTAGTGTTGACGGCTTCGTTCCGAGGCGATAGTTCAAACGTCTCGACATGTATTGAATCGCTGTGCCTAGTCATTAAGACCGCAGCATTCTGGCAACGAACATGCACAGGTAGAGCACCTCCTACACAACACGTGTCAGTGTCATCCCGGATGTCAGCCAGGTTATAGCTGGCCATACCTGAATTGTCCAATTCTTCTAAAGCCTTTCGAAGCTCGACGTGATTCACGTCCCCATGACAATCGCGCGTCGCTCTCAAACGAGTGAGCATTACTTTGACACTGTCAACAACTTCACTTTCCTGCCCATGACTATAATCCTGAAACAGAGCAAGGGCATCAATAACGCTATCGAGCAGAGCACTTTCATGTGAAGCGTTATAATCATCTTCCTGTGGCAGTTGGGGGGGCAGGAAGACGTGATGAAGCAGATATATAGTGTCCCTAGTCGATAGACGGGGTGCAGCGGACAAACCGGACATTCTCCACGGCGTGTAGTATTGAAGGACGATTCAAGAAATTTGCAAGTAAAAGGCTGCTTGAATGAGTATTGTAGACCGAATGTACGGCCCAGCCTAGTGCCTTTTATCCATCCCAGAAGCCAATACAGACGTAGGAGTCATTTCAGCGTTTCCACTGTTGAGTGGTAGGCTGCCTCATATAATTTGCAGAATCCAAGGTGAGCCCTCTAACCATGCCGTTGAATTGCCCCTGCCTTGAATGAGAGACGACTGTATCCCTCACAGTCTACTGACCAAAGTCGTATGCTTCGCAAGTACAGGCTCTGATATCTTCACTTTGCTCACGTAGGTTGCGTTCCTCATTTTACGGTGGAAAGTCTTGGCTACCCAATCTGAATACGACAAGTGTGCTGAAACTTCCTCCTGCATTGTCTTCCTCCCGCATTGTCTTCCTCCTATCTCCCTTCTGCATATGGTCTTCCTTCCCCCACCCCGTGGCTGATCATCTAACAATTTGTATCCGGTATATGAAACTTTATGGGTCGTCTAAATGCCCGTAAATTACTCTTCCTTCTCAATAAGCTCGCACCCTGACTGTGGTTTATATTTCGTGCACTTTTCTTATAATGCATTTCAAAATGCCATCCTCAAAGTATTCATTCAAAGTCCAGAACAATACCACCTACAAACGATTGCCTATCGACTCAGTCCGCGTAGGCCCCCCGAGACTGGACGCGTATAAGAGACTTCTTGGTCGATTTTACGAGCCTTTGTTTCTTTTGCGCGTACTAGGACAGACCCGTGGGCAGCACACAGTCGGCCCACCGGATCATAGTTTGGAGCAAGCACGGCGACGTAAATTCCTACGTAACCTCGCCTATATCTGTGACTTCACCAAAGGAGGTAGTTCCTGCACTGCCATTGGGCTTGAAGACAGCGAAACATGTTACAACTTCTGGATTGCATCCAATGCATCTGGTGACAAAATCGTCGAATTCGCGAAGAATGCTCTCGGCCACCTGAAGCGAACTACAAGAATCACTGGGGACTTTGATGAAGGACAAGATAAGGCAGATTTTACCAGTTTCTGTCTCAACTTCGCGATTAGCCGAGTAAGAAAAGAGCGTCAGTGCTTGTTTCAAGCGATCAAACAGTGTTATTGCATACCGGGATCTGTGAAGACGGAATAAGGTTCGTAACAGCCAAATTACGGATTCTTACAATATGACAGGCTAACTGGTTCAGTAGATCAGCTTATAAAAGACTGGCTCGACCATATTCTCGGACAGGATGATTTTCTGGCACTCTGCCATTATGCCTATGTCCAAATAAAGTCCGTATTCGCCAGGATAATCGGACTAAAAGCTCAAGACGAAGAAAGGTTAATGGGTCCTGGAGACAAACGGTCGCCTTTTGCGTTGGTTATCCATTATCTAGGGCGACTGGCAGATCACATCCGGGCACCATCGCAGCTGGTTGAGGATGCCTGCCATTTGTCTCAGATCCTTGACTCGCATCAGGTGGTGGCTATTACTTGTGTGCCTTCGGTGCCTCGGCCAGTGCCCGATAACCTCACCACGCTTGATGGTGTCCTCAACAGGATGTTCAAGAACGATGACCAGGAAAAGCTTCAGATAAAGAATCTTTTGCTTTCCATGAATTTTCGGTCTCAATCTCGCACCTTTCAGGATTTCATGGAACAGTATGACAAGTGCACGGCGCAGGTGCATGCAGAAGTGCAGGCTCTGAACCATTTCTTCAGGTTAAATCTGTCTTTCGTGGGGAATGACCGTTACATTGCTTGTAGCAAACCGGCCTGTCTATGTTGTGAACTGTACTTCAGGCACCATCCGGCTCGAATGGTCGTCCCTGAATCTCACCGCAAAGTCTGGGTTAATTGGAGCCCGCAATTAGTCAAAGATCCCACGAGGGGGGATCCAGACTACGATTTGCAGGTAAAGGTCCTCAATGAGATGACAAATGAGCTTCGCCGGGCTGTGATTGCTCAAATCTTTGATCAATCGTCACCAAGTCCCTGGCATCCTGATTCCCAGACAGCAATTTCAAATGACCGGTGGTCTCGCATAGATTTGGAGGAGCTTCGGGGAAATACGTTCCGACATTCATTTGCTGATGGCAGCTTGGAAAAGGAGGCAACTGAACGTAGCACGGCGAAGGTTCTTGAGACAAATGAGCTCAGGACATACGTGTCGGATGAAGACTCTGATGCAGACTGTGGCGGGGTATCTCTCAAGATCTAAAGTGGTATTCGGATTTTAACTCGCAAGTTGATTTGGTTTTTCTTTCTGACTTCTTGTGATTTCATACCTTTTTTCCTCATTGAAATACGTAAACGTAGATCCTCATTAGAACCTTGGTTACAAGCTGGAGGCGAGTGTACTTCTGCTTCTTACCAGACGTTCGCTTGGAGGGGATCTAAAGTACTATTCAAGAACCCTTCATATACTCGACAAAACATAGGCCCCACATACGAAATTTCTTAATCAGGTACAGAAAGACTACTAAAATCTTCATGCTGACTTCGGTAGTGTCTGCGAAGATTGTCTCTCGTGAATGATTTACCGCACAATTCACACACAACTCCCACTTGCCACCCTTGCCGAGCCCATCCACCGTGATGCACTTCAATATGTCGGCGCATATGAACCTGCTGAGCCTTGGTTACCGTGCATATGGGGCATTTAACTGGCTTAACGTGACTGCGCATATGCTTTCTGTGAAGAGTCAGCGGGATGAACTGAGAAAGTGGTGGCGTAGCTTACTGCAGATCACATTTTCTTGGAAAGCCAGTCTGGGCCACGCATGCACGATCTTGGCAGTGATATAGCCCATCCTCTAGTGAAGTATCGTGATCATAAGAAGGCATTGGCGCTTCCTGAAACCTCGAAAGACGTGTTCCTGAATCGGCCCGTCCTCCAACAACCACAGCTGCGGTGGTACTCTTGTAACCTTCATCACTCAGGCATCCATCCAAGCCAAATCTCTATAGAAATTGGTTTGGGAGGGAGTGTTCCTGTGAGTCCAACCCCACTGTGGTCAGAGTCGAGGTTTCCACGATATTAGCAGAATGTGACTGGTTTTGAGCGAAGTCTTCCAGCGGGAGTAGGTTGTTCGGTGCGACGAGGTTTAGGTATTGTTCCGGCCAAGAAGGTTCTCTGCTGTCGCCGATCACAGTATCGGTCATTATCGTAGAAGGAGGAGCCAGGAGTTCTCCTTGCTTACCCCCTATCACGATTGGATCGCAATAGCCCTCGAGTGAAAAAGAAGATAAATCGGCCCCAAAATAGATTGGCGAGAACCCCACCCGTCCGACCAAAGAACTCGTAACTTCATTCTGTGGCCAGGCTGGGTGGTGCTCATCCTCAGCCTGGCCGATAGATACAGTTGTCATTGTGAGGACAAACACAAAATGAATCCCGGAGAGAAGCTTCTACCACATACAAGGAGATGAGAAGCTCGATTCCCCGTGAAGGAGATGACTCCCTATGTATTAGGCGCAAGTTCGTTATCAACCTGGCCAATCTGAAAAGTTCGTGCAAGAGAATTTCCCATTGGCTGGACCAGCGGTCTGTTAGCCACTTACGTTGGGGAGCCTTGTAGCGACTTACTTCGTCAAAACTATTTGTGAAGGTACCCACGTAGCTGCTACATTCCTCATGTAGGAGTGAACGAATGTATTATAATGTTACAGGCGTGACTGGTCCAAGAACGATGAGTAGATGTACCACAAAAGGTACGGTAAAAAACAACAGGGAACAAGTATCTTAGCAAGGAACCGCACGCTGCTGAGGGGAACAATACCGGGGCCTCTAAGGCAAGCTGAGCAGGCTCGCAAAAGGTCTTAAAGCACTTACCCCGGTCCTATACAGGACTCCTTCAACAGTTCACAGGTAGTGGCGTGTATAATATACACAGTTGCTTTACGGAGAGGTACAGAGTTGAGACATAATGAACCAAATCGTCGTGTACCTCAAAATACCGTAATAAGAGAGGGCACAACACGAGAATTGTCTAGAGGTTTCTACTCAGCGAGCGAAGAATGATGACTAGTAATCGCTCAAATGGAAAGGCGCATGGAATGAGGTGCGTAAAGTTATATGCTATACGTATACTCAGGAAAGCAGGTGAGAAATGCGACCACAATTGAGTGTCCTTGTAACTGCAGGTAATATTGGGTAAAGGGCTTTCTGTCAGATTGATGTTGTGGCACACCTCCCTGGCAGTTCGCCTCAGCAGCCAGGAAGAATAACGTTGGTAGGCATTTGTCAATTGGACGTGGCTATCTGTGGAATACATTCTCTTACGTAGAGTAACTGCCCTATCCGTACTTCTCCATCTACAGCCGATTTTCTGGAGCTAGATTGTTGTTCGCATCAAGAGGTACTACAAGGATCTTTCACCGCCAAGTCAGGAATACATTTGACGATCCGCCTGCCTGGGACGGACTTTGCATACGACGACATGGGGCAGGCGATGGAGCGGCAATTGCGGCTTCGTGTGCTGGATCCCTTGCGCTAAGCACAACTTGCTTTGACCTCTGAAAATCATGTAGACACGCAAGGGCCCTTGACATCCCAAGCCCACAGTTAGATGACAACCAATGACCGCAGGAAAATAGTTTCAGCAGATAATACCTCCCTCTTCATTTGGGTCTCACTTAGTTACCTCAAGCTGTGTTACTAAGCAAAAAGATGCATGCGTAACTGCGACCCCTTATCGAACCTCTCAAAACGGCATGAGTGCCGACATACTTCGATTTCCTTCGTTGGTTACTCGCCCAATTGGCAAGGAGTTGAAACTCGGCCAAATGCACAACGGATACTGCCCAGAATCTTGCCAGAAAGGCATGATCGTCGCCGTGTTCGTAGCTTTTATACCTTTGACGAGCCATAGACGTAAATTACCTACCGACCTTGTCGGTCATATCAAGTTTCTGGTTGATAGTTGACAGCAATCAGGCCATACTACTTATAGATGAAATCGATGCGTTCTTTGCAAAGTATCCAAGGTTTGCCTACAACCGGGATGGGCCGTTTCATGCAGAGTTTTACCGTATGTGTGACTACTTTGGGTGGCATCGAGAGAAGCCTGCGCGAGAAAGAGACAGGCAGTCGTTTCGAATTGCGGTGATCTAAGCTTCCAATTCGACGGTTGGGACCGATGCGAAAGATCTAGCATCATGGCAGCGAATTTGCCGTTGTATGAAAATAATCCCGATACCTAATGAACTCCGTAACGCGCAACAGGTTTTTCCCCGTAGACATATCCATTTGGATGATGTTAAAGCGGGGCCAACATATTAAAGGGTTGTGGTCCAAACAAGCGTCAATTTGGTCTGTAAATTGCAGTCCAACCGGACAGGCGGTCACTTAGAGATTTTCGCTACGTTGGAAGACTTGTGCACATATACGATTGAGAATAGGAAGTATTTCCCGAAAGAAGAAGCTTACGAGGGCGGCCTGTTACGGTTTCTTTGGGGAACATCCATAACGAGTACAAAGAAAAGCAAAGGCCCGGCCTGAACGGGCAAAGAAGACGCTCTCCCAGAAAGCCTGGCACTCAGTAACATCTGAGGCATACTGGAAAGTTCAGTCCCAGAGAGGGAGTGTTTGGTCTTGCCTAGTTACGGGACTTCGGGATCAGTGTACAAGGTTCTACGGAGATACAGACTTTCCAGAAACTGCCTTTACCCCTATACCTTCCTATTGATTCCCAGACCCTAATGCCAAGACACGCTAATTTATTTTCGGAACTAATCCGAAATATCCTGGGTCAAGATATCGTAACATATTGTACTCATCTTAGCCAAGCTCTAGGCCTTGTTCATTACGTGTCAGGCTCTCGCTCCAGGTACTGTAAGGTTCTTATGAATATATGAAAAGAGAAATTTTAAAAAAGGTGTCTTTGGATGTTATTCGTTCAAACATCTCCATAACGAATCTTGCGGGACTACCAATTCCTTTACAACGTAGAGTACCACAAGAATGAAGCCACAATTACAAAATCAGTCATACTAATCTTACCATATACAACGCTTGGATACCTGACTGAATACCAGACTTGGCTAGCCTCATGTGAGGTATTTTCAGACGCAGTGGTGGTATCCTAGCATTCCAATGACACCTCAAGCTGCCATTCGGTCTTGGCACTGGTCAAGTATAAGTAATGTATCCTACACTCCTGTTGAAGTGCCGTCAAGACCACCGCCGCGCGATCTTAACTCCTTTTTACGATGAAGGCGACACGTGAGCTATTTTTTCGTGAACAAAGCCTAGGTTGGTGTACATCGTTTTATGTAATAAATTTGAACTGACAAAAGAGTTACAGCAAACCTCCGCTTCCTGTTCGGTAAAGACGTCGATGTCTTAACCTGCAAGCTAATTGGTGGGACCAATGTGATTGCCATTGCATATAAATGGGGCTCCTACGGTGAGCGAGTAAAAGTCATGCAAGGATCAGGCGCTAGCGAGGAATCCGCGCTGCGAAGGCTACTTGACTTATCGTCAAAATGCGTTCAGGACGACCTTGGCGGTCAGGCGGTTTATGGGGATCTGACCACTTGCCATATAAGCTTGCCCCGCTTCATAGAGTCAGCAAGCGACAGTGATCACACTGCGCTGCCCGAAGATACCGTAGTAACCCATGATGAGCAAGTTAGAGATGCAAGGACGATCGAGGATGACGTTGATGAAGTTGTCGAAGCAGGTAGAGATTGAGCACACGTTGACAGTGCATGTAAGCCGCAACTGACATATCTACAGAGAAAAATATCGATGAAGCTGAATCACCACGGAACTTGTTAACCCCGCAGACTTCGGAATTGTGTCACGGGGAACAGCAAGACTATTCACTCCTTGTGCATGTCAAACATCCATTTAATCAGTCTATGGGGGCATTCAGAACCATTAGACACCCTTCTCGTGAAGGATTACTGAAAGTTATCCATCAAGTCGTAGCTGGATACGGGCTCTCCAATCCCATCTGGCCTATGCAGTCTTTGTTCATAAAGAAGGGTGGTAATGAATATGACATCCTCGGTTACGCGCACGATTACATCGGAGATCTGTTTGATGAAATCGTCCGCTCAGAAAAGCTTATTAAGGTTGAGTGCGTTTATGCTGTGGGATCTACCGGCCCGATCCCAAAATAACGTGACACCTTCCTCAGTCTCAGATCTTTATTATTATGAAAGCATTCATGTTGCAAATGGTAGCAGGCCCGCTTGTTGCCAGACCATATCAGTACCAGGATCCAGTTAAACAATCTGACAGGAAATGTTCCACCTCACAGGCCCAATACGAAGATGAGCAAAGTCATGGGTGTCGCAACTCTAATCCAGAATAATAAAACTAGAGCTCCGCCGTCTTGGGAAAGCAGAATAAGCGATACCACGACTCTACACCCGGTACACAATGTGAGGTAATATTAGTAATCATTACTGGAAATGTAATGAAAAGGAACATAGTTGTTCCCCGTAATTTGTAGTTATGGCTTAGCGTATCTTGGCATTAGGGTTTGGGAATCAATAGGAAAGTATAGGTGGTAAAGGCAGTTTCTGGAAAGTCTGTATGGCAGCGTGATAGAGTTTGAGAATGGATCAGACTCACACCCAGAAACTTAGAACTTTGATCCGCACGTTTTCCATCTCCCAGTCGTAGGCGCCTTCGAGCCAGAGCCGCCACCCATCTGAAGACTGTAGGAGCCTTCGTTTTATATATCTCGCCAATTTTCAACAATGAATTGCAATGACCGGTCGAAGTCTAAAGCTACCCCTTTAAAGGTAACGAACGAACGAATAAAATTGAATTTCTCGAACCTCCTACTTGTTTCTGTAACTTCATCCACTTTCCATCTACTCTTTTACTGGATCTCCATTGTCTCCATGTTATGGCTTCCATCCCAGGCTATTCGGCCTCTAGAGCCGGTACGGCTGTCACGTTGAACGGTACTCTTCGCATTTTACTCCAACATGATTTCTGCTTCTTGACCCTGCACTTGCCGTTACATCATAATGGTCTATATCACCATGGTATGTAAAAGTATGACTGCCCGTATGTTAGAGAATGTCGAGGCATTTACCAAGTAGACCAACTCTAATGGCTACTGGTATCACTCGGGTTTTGGTTCCAACACAGAGAATATATTTTCAAACTCTCACAGAGATTATCAGTTAGAGACACTATTAGTTGCAGAGCGTCTGTTTTGGTACTTATATTAGCAGGGGTAGAAAAGAGGAGGATTGCGAGGAACGGTGCGCAGTAGCACAAGACAAGTGATAAGTGCAAGAGAACGAATCAAATAAAAACTATCATTTTGGTGTATGACAGTCGTATGAATATGTTACAGTCGGACAGCAATCTTGATCGGTATAAGCCCATATAAGAAAAGTAAAAGCAGGAGCAATCTCATCACCGTCTCATTAGCTCAAGGCCCAGCCTTCCATTGGACGCCTCTTCCAAACCTTATTAGGTGATACTCCTTTTCCTGGCTTCTCTCTGCAAATAACACAAACCTTCTGGCTTTGATGATGGACATTATGTCATCGCCATATTTTAAATCATTGAACAACCTTTCCTACCTATTTTGTACCATCTAACAGGCGCACCTCATTTTGCCGTAGTGAAGGATCTCCCAGGAGAAGGTCAAAACCTGCCTTGAGGACAGCATAGAAGCTTGTTTGTACAAGTTGATCCCCTTATAGAAGTGCCACTGAAACTAAACTGTCCCTTGTGGCTGTTGATCAGGTTGCCCTGTAGCTGCAGCAGTCTCTACTTGGTAGGGCTGGAGCTCTATTCCGCTGATTGCGCTATATACCTCCACCGACATGATATTGTCTTTTGCACAGGGATCGAGGATCATCCGACGCTGGGGCTGACCTTTGCTGGGTGAAGGTACCACATAGCATCAAGGTCTATTCGCTTTGGGAAAATGTGTTCGGAACTGGGTCGTGGGGAGTCGGAACCAGGCTCGTTAGACACCAGCTGGTAGAATGTCTCCGGTTCGTCCTGTGTTTACCAGAGCCCTACACAATCAGCACCTCCCTGTGTAGAAAGAATCAACTACTTTCAGTCGAACCAAGCGAACATTATTGTATTGTTTGACGTGTGGGTAGGAATGCGAGGAAGCAGTAGGACAACAGCTATGCCGACACTTGCAGGCTGAGAGTGGAAGATTTATAAGTGCGGCAAATGCAGTTGGGCCGCTAATTACTCATTGTGTAATACACAGCAATAGTTCGTTCCGGTCAGCGGATCAGCTTCGTGTATCTTCGTTGTGAAACCTTTCGAGGATGCCTCTCAGACATAAATAAACGTGACAAACTGTCAGAACTTATAATCAGGATCAATTTTATACGACTTGCAGGCAAAGATGTCCTCTATTTGGGATCTTATCTTTACTGTGCCAGAAGAAGAGTCCAATGTCCACAGTAGGTATCAGAGGTGGCAAGAAAAGGGGGCAAATGTGATATATGTTTCGGATAGCTTAGATAGGTACGTCGCTGAGAGAGGATTTAGCCTGACCAGTCTCTTCAAGCCCATTGCACACGACGTTTTACATTTGGAGCACAAGATGCGACTGCAGACGACAATTGGTTCCGCCCCTCACCTTGCCCTGCGATGAATTACGAACTCCATATCCTTTCTTTAGGCAGGTATTGTCCCCGGATTGACCGGTCAAGGGAAGTCATTCGCGCATGTATCATATCAGGCACTGAACGCCGACTATAGGGAGTATTGTAGAATAATCTAGAACCATTATGCAAATCGGTGACAAATGTATTTGGTCTCTGGGCATTGAAGGGAAAGGTCTATTACGTACGCCGATGGTCGGTGGTGACAACAGTCACTATATATATAAATATATATATCTTGCTTCCATTTACGGGAGGAATTACATGGATACACAAGCCGTGGTCCTAAAGAAATTGAACTGCATTACTGTGTGATAGAAAGTGACGAGACAAAGGGAATCTACCAGATGGGCATAGTAAGCTTAGCCGAATTAAGAGTCGTAATCATTGTTTTGAAGCATCCAAATTCCGAGATGATACGAAGTTGAAGCCCCCGTTTAACTTCCCAAAAGGAATTAGTGGCGCTACCCGATTGGTCCAGGAAAACGATCGTGATTGACGTCAGTACATGCGGCCGGACGGCATGAATCAATTGATCAATCCCCTTATACTTTTCGTTTAATCGCAGCATCGATTCGCAGATGTTATCATACCTCCATATAACCATAGCATCCCGCTGCAAAGCTCAGGCTAGTTATTTGATTTCTTGGCTCTCAATAACCCTTTACAAGAAAGAGACCTACTGGTATAGGTATTGTCTAAGGCGAATTGTCGGAGTATGAATCCTAACCGTCGTCATCGTTGATTGTATGATATCCCGAAGAATCGACTAGTAAGGATAGATAAAGGGCGAAATATCGGTGGATATGGCTATGATAAATATATGAACGGATTTCCTCTTGCAAGTTTCTCTGGTGTACGACGTTGGGCATATCCAATCAAGATACGTCTATTTGAAGCAATTTTGCCCATTCCTTTTCTAAACAATCATTTTTATCACAAGATTGTGGGTTACTTGCCCTGTGGTCAAATCCATCATCTGGCTGATCGCTATCTATATCTGAGTTAGCCTTGAGCAGCATTCAGGGAGACAGAGCTTTAGTACCACAGTATCCAGCTCTACCAGTACTTTTGATATCATACCTCATCCGTGGTACTCCCTTGGAATAAGTCCACTGTGTTCCAATCGCGGCAGATTCCACTATCGCGGTACCAATATTCGAAGCTGTTGTAAATGCTCCCGCAGCAGCACCTCCCATCGCAGCACTTTGTAAAGTGGCAAACAGACTACCAGCTTGAACTACCCCGATTGAAGATTGCCATATTGCAGCAAGTGAAGCCGCAACAGGCCCTGTAGCGCCAAAACCGGCAGCACCTAATATTGCAGGGCCAGCGATAGGTGCAGTAGCGAGAGCAAGTCCCGTACTACCAAAGGCTAGTGCTGTATGCTCTCGAGCAAAGGACTCCCCAGAAGTGATTATTGCCGTAGTCGCACTTCTTAGGTGTTGCATGGTACTTATAGAACACGAAGTTGAAGAACTTCGGGGTTCAAGAGGTAGGTTCATTAAAATGGAGAGACTGAATGTAGGGTCAGTATTGGCAAGGACGGAAAAGAATGAAAGTTATACTGTTGATTATGTATGGGAGTCGAGTATTATGTCATGGTATGGTGGAGCAGAAAGGAATTGGCTTCTGATGAATATTCCGAGCGTGACAATTACTAGGACTACGGTGAGTTACTAGTCATCTGGCCTGGAACTCCTCTCTAGGTTTCGGCTAGTATTCAATACAATACAGTACGTGTGCGATATACTGCATTATCAATCTTCCGTTGACTTAACTGTCCAAAGAGCTTTGCTTACAAGAAATCCACTGAAGATCCCCACCACCACACTGGTACTGTTCCAGCGGCCCGTGCGTGACATTCGACATTTTACCTTGACGGGCCCTAAGGAATTGTCACCAAGTCAGGAAGCGCGCCGGAAAGTTCTGTAGGAGGTATGTGTTGATGAGTTGACTAGTGAGAAATTCGACGAGCATATCATTCCAACTTCGGGGTTTACGACACCAAGATTACGATACCCCCTGTTTGCGAATCTGCCAGACCGCCACATACCTGTGCACCACCCACCCGCCTTCACCGGCATCGCTTCTTGCATGACATTCCGCAAGTACCATCAAATATCAAAAGTAATTTCCACTCGGATGCAACAATCCATTCTTGCGAGGGAGCGAGTGTTCTTTTCTTTTTATTTTTCTTATCCCTCTGAAGACCAAGGGGAAGATAATCTGTTACTGCATTGCTATTTCTCACTATGACAGAGCTGTTAATCTCCGAGAAAATCTGGTAGTCACAAGCTAGCATTACTTTTGCATAATCGATATATTGTAGTGAGTCATTTACCGTAATCAACTAGGCTATCTATGGGCAATGGTAAATGGCGTTGCAACCATCCCGCTTTCACTTCAAGTATGCATCATTCCTCCGTCAGTTATTCTCAGCCTGGGCTTTTTCCCCGTTCAGCTACAAGCGGACAAGACAGGCTAATTATGCCAGTCGTTGCCTCACTAACGCTAATTAATGCCAGTCCATCTAGGTTGGGAATGAGGTAGATAAGAATCAAAACAGATAACATACCACACTTTATAAATGTCCTGATGTCCAACCCGGAATCCGTCTACCCACCACAGATCATCTAGTTTCTTATATATTGATTTCTTTCTTACAGACATAACTCTTTCGAAGAGTCTCTGTCTTTCATAGTGGACCCCAATCCTTTTCATTCACTACATCATGGTTTTGAGAGAATTGCACTCCGACGCCCTTGGCAGTCTGTGCTCTCGTGAACAACTTCATCTCTTGAACGCTATCGATACGCTTCGATCCCAGGGGATTAGTCATTATGTGTCTCTACCGCAGATCATTGTGTGCGGTGACCAGTCCTCTGGAAAGAGCTCTGTGCTGGAAGCCATCTCTGGAGTTTCCTTTCCGGTCAAGAGCAATCTCTGTACCCGTTTTCCAACAGAACTTGTACTCCGGAAAGACACTAATGTCGGAGTAAGGGTGTCTATTGTACCGCATCACTCGCGCAGTGAAGTAGAACAGCAGTCGCTGGGGAACTTCTGCGAAGAGCTTGATGGGTTTGACGGACTGCCCCCGCTGGTTGATAATGCCAAAGCGGCAATGGGCATATCCACACATGGGAAAGCATTCTCAAACGATCTTCTACGAGTTGAGGTATCCGGGCCGGACCGACCGCATTTAACCATCGTTGACCTGCCAGGACTTATACACTCCGAAACAAAACATCAATCTGCCGCAGATGTTCAGTTGGTCCAGGAGGTGGTCCAGTCATATATGAGGGAGCCGCGGAGTATCATCCTGGCGGTGGTCTCAGCGAAAAATGACTATGCGAATCAGATTGTATTACGATTGGCGAGGGATGCTGATCCGTCGGGCAATCGAACCTTAGGCGTTATTACCAAGCCCGATACACTGGTCGCAAATTCTGAAAGCGAGAGAATGTTCATATCATTAGCGAAAAATCGGGACGTTGAATTTCGGCTTGGATGGCATGCGCTCAAGAATATGGATACTGACCAGGGCTCTTGTACCCTTTCGGATCGTGACAAGGAAGAACGAGACTTTTTCTCCCAGGGGGCCTGGGGAGAGATGCCAGCTCCGTTGGTAGGGGTTGGCTCGCTACGTAACCGTCTCAGCGGATTGCTTCTGCGACAAATTGCGGCTGAGCTTCCAAGTCTTATCAAGGAAATAGAAGAAAAGGAGGAAGATTGCATACAGCAATTGAAAAAGCTTGGCGAGCCCCGAGCTACTCTGGATGAGCAAAGGACGTATCTTCTGAGCATCAGTCAGCACTTTCAGATTCTGGTCAAGGCTGCTGTGGATGGAACATATAATGAGGCATTTTTTGAAGATATTCAGTCTTCTACGGGGCGGCAGAAGCGGGTTCGTGCTGTGGTCCAGAATCTGACCGAGGCCTTTGCCGAGCGTCTCAATAGCCGAGGCCACTACCGCAGAATTGTCGAAAACACTGATCAAATCGATGGTCGAGGAGGACAAATCACGGTGACTCGCAGCGAATTCACTGAATATATTCAGGTCCTTATGAAACGGACACGAGGACGGGAGCTACCTGGCACGTTCAATCCTATGATTGTGGGCGAACTATTCCTAGAACAATGTCGGCCCTGGACAGCTATAACACACCAACATATTCTCTCAATTTGGATAGAAGTCGAAAGGTTTATGTGGCTTGTGATAGGCTACATAGCTGATGAAGCAACCTCCGCCGTTCTCTTCGACCAGGTCATTTCGCCTGCACTACGTCAACTCAAGGAGGTTCTAACAACGAAATGCGAGGAACTACTTGCAAGTCACCAGAAAAGTCATCCAATCACCTACAATCACTACTATATGGAGAACCTACAGAATGGGCGCGCTGATAGGCGCGCAGCAGACTTGAAGGGAATCATTCAGCGTTTCTTTGGGGTGGACGACCTACAAAAGCCGCTATACCTCTCTAAGACATACTGTTTACAGGATCTTCATGCGTCACTTCTGGAGTGTAGTGAGCCAGATATGACGCGTTTTGCGTCGGAGGAAGCTTTGGATTGCATGCTTGCCTATTATAAGGTACAGTGAAATGCTGCATTTTACGGTTTTGCCATTGTTAATGCTGACTACTGCAGGTGGCACTAAAGCGATTCATCGACGACGTGGCGGTTGAGGTTGTCGAGGTTAGACTGGTCCAGTCTCTTGCTTCTCTCTTTACGCCTATCAAAGTTTTCGGAATGCCGCCGGAGCTGGTATCTCGCATCGCTGGCGAGTCTGAAGAAAATCATGCAGTACGGGAACAATTGAGCAAGAAACTACAGATTCTCGGGAATGGTTTAAGCACTTGCCGACAATTTGTTGGAAGTCGAGGTGTTGGCACGAATTTGACAAAAGAGGTACGCCGGTTATATGACAAGCCCCGAGACCGAAATGACCACGGCCCGTCACAAATCGGTTTTTCCGACCACGACGATTCACAGTATTGTGGCAACTCTGACGAGATAGATGCCGAGGTAAAAACTGATATGGGTGAATCTATTAGTGAACAGTCGATGATATTCGCTTCCCAGTCAACCTCGGAGATATGGAGTCTTGAATCCGGTCAGTCTGCGGAGAAGCCCTCATGCTTGGATCCTCATAACGCCGAGCCTGAGATTGCATGTCCGGAAGAGTAGTATTACGCTGACCCGAAGCTGCCCTGTAGAAAGGGAAAAAAGAAAAAGAGATCCAAGAATGTGCAGTGAGGAGTACCATATCATTCATTGCTTACTATATCTTTCAACAGGCTTTCAGGGATAATTGCTTAAATATCGCGTCTTTAACATGATTGGTTCTTCGCTTCCTAGAATGAGTTATACAATAGCTTGCCAAATAATTTAATAACACCCATTCTACCAGTATTTGATGTTCCAGAGAAGCCCGGGATGATCGGAACTTGATGTCATTCGGCATCTTGCGCGAAATTTGCTGAAGAGCAGTGATGGCAGATATGGTTGGTATCCCTTTGCTAATAAACTGGACGTCTTTGAGAGCCGGAAGAACTAACCAAGTACACCACTAAGTGAGGCTATAATCTCCGTTTGGTTTTGTTGGTGAGTAACGCCAACTGTTGGTAGTCCCATCACCAACCACTGTATTGGACGGAGGGACATCAAACGAAGCAGATCAACCACCGTATCGTCAGGCCCCACTAGACCAATTGATATCATCTCATAAATACAGACAGGTTCTCACGCACAAGGACTCTAGGAACAGGTCAAAGCTTCCTGGTGGACTGCAATGGGATAAGAAATCACTAGCAATTTGACACCATTTTCGACCGCCAACACCATTGTTTGAGGGATTCCGGGCGGAGTACCCGGAGTATGTTAGGTGTCATATCCTGCCTTTTGTTCAGTAATACTTCACACTTCTATGACGTTGCCCGTTCGCATTTGATAAAGATTCTCATAAAGGCCCAGCAATCCCGGAATCAATTCTACTTTCCCGAGAATGGGAGCGGGCGTCTGCCTTGTAATATAAGATCGTTGCGCTACGTCGTCAGTGAGATGCGTGATCATTGAAATTACCCCTACCTCGTGAAATACAGTGCCAACGTCGACATGAGTCCGATGTAACGTTGTGCACAGGCTCCCTCCCCATGAGTGCCCATACCAAGAAATTACTGGTCGGCTTGTATGGCAGGTGAGGGTAGAGCTCGCCAAAGCCCACCCAAGCCCATGGGTACCCGCCAAGAACCCTGTTGAAGTGAGAATAGATTGATTGATTGTTTGTTACTACTTCTATCCTTACAGGGGCGGGATGCCTCATATATATATATATCTCTGTTCCCAATCCCTGCTAATGTGACATCACGTGATATTCAACACTCCCACTCGATGGCAACCACTGTCAAGGGTGCCAGCGACCATTCATCACGGTGGTGAAGGGTCCCGTTAAAACCTTCAAAAACCTTTAAGGAGAAAAGAAGGAAAGGGTACCCGTGCGCTCGGTCTCTCCCCAATGTCCGCAAGCCAAGAGGTGTCACTCAATGCCAAGCCCTCTGCGAAACCATTCAAAACGTTCTCGTGCAAGAGGCTTTGTAAACCCGTCAGCAATCTGCTCCGTAGTTGGAACGTATTTCAGCGCCACTGCTCCAAGGTCTTGGACTTCTCCTTGCCACTTGCGTTGGATTTCCATATGTTTTGTGCGAGAATGATATTGCGGGTTCGAGGACAGGGCGATGGCTCCTTGATTGTCACCACAGATAATCGTTGCGGCTTTTCCTTGGCTCATGTTTAACTCATTAAGAAGTCTCCTTAACCAGATTGCTTCTTTGGTTGCTTGTGTCTGGCCTAGAAATTCAGCTTCACAGGTCGAGAGGGCAACAACGCTTTGGCGCTTTGATTGCCAACTGATTGCCCCGCTCCCGATATTGAAGAGATATCCAGCTGTTGATCGTCTGGTGTTGCGACATCCACCCCAGTCTGCATCTGTAAAGCCTTTCAGCATCTGGGGCTGACCCTTGTACGTGAGCCTGAGGCCTTTTGTGCCGTTGAGATATCGCAAGATGCGTCGGGCGAGATTCATGTGTTGCGGTCCGGGATTTGCCAGATACCTGCTCGCCATTGAGACGGCATACGCGACGTCCCCCCTAGTCCCAAGCATGATGTACATTAGGGATCCGACAATGCGTTGGTATGTGACTCTTTGATCTGGGGGACAGCTGTATCCCGGACTGTTCTCGGGAAGTGGTGAGGTTTCTATCGGCGTGCTGACGGGAGCGCCGCTGCTGATTCCGAACTGGTGAGCGACCTTGTCAATATACGCTTCTTGACTGAGGTAGAGCATCCTGTTTTGACGGTCTCGCTGAACGGACATTCCGAGATAGTAACTGCATGGTCCTAGATCTGTCATTTGGAAGCGGTTTCGGAGGCTCCGTTTGATCTTCTTTATTTCTGCACTGCTTGGCCCCACGATCAGGAGATCATCGACATACACCGCGATGTACATATTGCTCCGGATGAAGATCCCAAGATCAGAGCTGATCGGCTCGAAGCCGAGGTTCCGAAGGAAATTTGTAAGGGTCTGGTACCAAATCCGAGGAGCTTGTTTGAGGCCATACAGTGCCTTTCGAAGTTTGCAGACCTTAGATGTGCCGTCGCTCATGTGGTGAGGCTGTTCGACGTAGATCTCGTGGTCTATGTACCCATACAGGAAAGCCGTTTTGACATCCATCTGCTCGATCTCGAGATCTAGGGCCGCCGCGATTGCGAATAGAGCTTTGTAGCTCATTGGCTTGACCACTGAGGCAAATGTTTCGTCATAGTCGATCCCCTCCTCTTGTGTAAAGCCTCTCACTACCCATCGGCATTTGTAGCGGACGACTTCGCCATGCGGTCCTCGTTTGAGTTTGAAGACCCATTTTCCGCTGAGGATCCGCCGATCTGTGGGAGGATCAACGAGCTCCCACGTTTTGTTTTGGTGGAGCGAGTTCACTTCTTCAAGCATTGCTCTTTCCCATTCGAGCCAGCTCGCGTCATTTTTCGCTTGATGCAGGGTACTTGGCTCAAAAGGTTCTGTTTTCTTTGCAGCCACTGTTAAGAACGTTGGGATGATGTTTTCTTTGGGTATATTCATCAACGCAAGCTCTTCTTCTCCATCACTAAATGTGTCTAGTGTGGCCTGCGGGGCGCGAATTTTGAGTTCAGGATGGTTTTCTAGTGCTTCTTGTGGCACCGTATGAATTGGGTGGTCACGTTGGAGTTCTGGATATCGTTGCCATTCTCCTAGGTCTTGACCTTGGTGAGCGTCGCCTTGTTGCTGGTCGCCGCCGGTTGGTGACTCATTCCTCTGGACGATGTCTTGTAAATCATCTGCGAATGGTCCAAAGGTATCGTCACTCCTTGTGGGCGACAAGGTCCTATCTCCCTGTACAGCAACGGGTGGCTGCGAGTCTTCGTCACTCGATTGAGACGACGCTGGTGTTTGCGAGTCTTCGTTACTCGACTGGTTTAGCCCTCGTGAGTTATCGTTACTCGATCGAGGCAGTGTGTGCGAGATATGTTTTCCCGACTTAGGTAGGGCCCGTTCTGGTGGTGCCATCGACAATTGGCGCCCAGAGGCGGGCACGGATGCTTGCCGTATGCCTACCGACGGTTGGTTTATTAGTCCCACCGTCTCACTCCCCCCTGCGGCAGCAGCCGTTACCGCAGGTAAGCCGTCTTGTCTGGCCACCACATCTTCTCTGGTCTGTGTGGAAGGAGCTTCAAGGACTTCATGAAATTCAGCGTTTGGGGTCCCAACGATTCGTCCGTCTTCCAGCAGGATACGGTAGTTGGTATTTCCCTCATAGCCTAGTAGGATGCATGGCCTTGTCCTTGGCCCTGTGAGCTTCTTCCTCAGTTTGGGGGGAATCAAGTACTCCCCTTTGGATCCGATCACTCGGAGTCGTGATAAGTCTGGCTTGTCACCGTACCACGCTTGATATGGAGTCATGTTGAGTTTGGACGTGGGCGACCGATTGGACAGGAAGGCTGCGGTTCGCGCAATTTCTGGCCAGAATTTCGGTGGTAGCCCCGCATGCGCGAGCGTAGGGCCAACCCGATCGTAAATCGTCTTGTGCGCTCGTTCAGCGACTCCGTTCTGCTGGTGTTGGTCAATCCCCGTGACTTCCGCTTGGATGGCCCGTGAGAAGAGGATGAATTTCATTTCCTCTCCCACTTGCTCCGGGATCCGGTCGAGTCGTATACGTCTACATTTCCGTTCAGGCCGCTCATTATGGTCGAGGAAGAAACGCAGTGACTCGACAACATATTCCTGTCGTCGTGGTATCGGAATAATCTCGATCCAACCTGTGAAGTCGTCAACAATAGTGAGCCAGTAGCGACTGCCGTCCAGTCCCTCATCAAATGGCCCTGCGACGTCAATATGGAGGAGTTCCATTGCAAATTTCCCTCTTCTGCTTTGTCCTGAGCGGGAGTGGGGCTTTTCAATCATTCGTCCCTGGAGACATGGGTTGCATGGCTGACGTGGTTCCATGTCCCGGATGCCGTGAGCCTGCTTCTTAAGCCGTTGTAGGTTCGCGTCGCTCAGGTGAGCCAGCCGGTTATGCCACAGAGTCATTTGCGGACTGACATGGTAGGCAGGAAAGGTAAGATTCGTCCAGAGGTCGAGTGCGTACACTCCATGATACTGGCTGGCTGTGTATAGGTTCTTTCCGTTTGACTTGTTGCGAATACTAGCCCCCTGGCTTGAGAATTCAATTTTGGCTCCTCGATTGAGAAGCTGGAGCACCGATATGAGGTTTGCGTGTGCAGACGGGACGTAGAGGACGTTATCGAGCACCAGCCATTTTCTTCTGCCTCGCGCATTGCACAGGATATTGACCGTTCCCACTCCGGAGGGAGTCGTTGAGGCATCGACGCTCCTCAGTGGGGGTCCATGGTACTTGTCCATTTGTGTAAACCTTGAGGCGCTATTGCAGACGTGCTGAGCACATCCACTATCGACGATCCACGCGTCACGGATCGTGAGGGTTTGTGTAGCCATCATTGAGGGGATGTGGTCGAACAGGACGAAATTGCCTTCAACATCCTTTCCAAACGCTTTATTGACATCTTCTCCGGAGACCTTGGTCGCCATGAACGTGGGCTTCTTTGGGTCCTTTGGGCCAACTACATCGTCATCTTCATCATCAGTAGAGGGCCGTCTCTTCAACGGCTTGCGGGCGCCCGTATGCGAACTGCTTGGTCTTTCCTTGTGACTCCTTCCCTCTTTTGTCTGATCCTTCCGTTTTGGATTCTTGCGGAAGCATTCAGAGTCCACGTGATATGGTTTCCGACAGAAGGAGCAGTATGGGACGTTATCGATCTCGATTCGACATGTCGTCCCGTCCAGTGACGGTATGAGTTTCTTGTCACCGGGCCCGCGGATGAGAGCGAGGGCAGGAAGTGTTTGCCCGTCAATGGTTTGTTTGCCCAACTGCCCCTTCCGATGTTCTTCCTCAATGGCCTTGTTCTCGATATAGTCGAACGTGGGCGCCGTCGGGACCAAGTGCGTGCATGAAGAAGAATGTCCGCTCAATCTCGGAGGTAACACAGTCGGGGTCAAGGAGGAGCTTTTCAGCATGAATCTTCCGGATCTCAGCGCCCAATGCTTGGGCGCTCCCACACTTTTCTCTCGTGAGGGACATGTACCGCCGCTGGAGATTCACGTATGTGCCAGTGCCTTCCGGTTTGAAATGGTCTTTTACGGCCTGGATGAGCAACTGGACTTGTGAGATCTCGAAGGCGTTGATCCTCTGCGCGGCGTTGTGTGTCAATTTCGCCGTGATCATTGCCGAGTAAAACTTTTGGCGATGAGTCCACTGTCGTGCCTCGTCCTCCTCTATTGGAGGCACCGCTCCATCGTCGGCAACAGGAGAGATTCGAATGAACTGGTTGACCTTCTGGTTCCATTTGAACCAGTCACCGGCAT
This sequence comes from Aspergillus brasiliensis CBS 101740, assembly GCF_001889945.1. Lineage (NCBI taxonomy): Eukaryota > Fungi > Ascomycota > Eurotiomycetes > Eurotiales > Aspergillaceae > Aspergillus > Aspergillus brasiliensis. The sequence continues at coordinate 42,855 of NW_027137476.1, forward strand.
TGTCAAGGATTGGAATATTATTGTAGAATGCGCTTAGTCCAAACTGCTCAAATTTTGCAGTGTCAGTCATGGTGTAGACGGATGCTCCTCTGGACTGAAGAACTCTGAGTTGGATCCGTCGTTAGGTAAGTCGGAAGTGACCGGGGAATCACGGTCTGATGAGTTGAGTGAGCGCGCTTCTAACCCAAAGAGCTCTAGACTTGACGCAGCGCTGGGGAGACTCGAGATGACGGATGGGCTGCGGTCCGACGAGCTTGGCGTAGGTGTATGTGATGGAGGGACGTATTCACTATCTGGTAATTCGGACGCCTTGAGATAACGGCCGTACGACTCAAAGAAGTGAGGGAAGCGGACACGATCAACCGTATATCGTGGCTTCCGCTCTAGGAAGGTTGTGGGTCTGTTTGGCCGGAGACTGTACCGGGTTGAGTTGTTATTACTTGAGGTCAGTGGTGCATGTCCGGTCTCGGGATTCGTTGAGTGGAGGGGACTTGGTCCCTGTTCTGGATTGGAGAATGCAGCTTGAGCTTGATGAGGAGACTTTTGTCTAGTGGTATGCCGGGACCTGGCAATAGCAGACGCAGCAGCAAGTGCCCGGCGTGTACGCTCTTCCGGGGGTAGTTTTCTATATGCTCCTCCGACTGCGTGTCGTGAAAGTAATGGAAATTTAACCCTTTGGATTTGTGTAAAGTGCCAATGACGGATGCTTCGAAGATAGCACACCAAGTTTAGCTCTTCGTCAGTCCAACTGTGTGCCTTGTAAGATCTATGTCTTCTTGTCATAAGATAGAGTGGCAGAGTTTCCCTTTTCGAGAAGATCAGGGTATGAAACAAAAAGGAAAAGGGGTATCTCAGTATGCTGAACGGAGCAGGTTCTTTCATGTCTCTCTGCCTATGTGATATGTTTGTAGCGGTGTGGTGAAATGTCGTCGCCTATGAGGTGTTTTAGGCTTTGATTGGTCCGACGATCATCCTTGGCGGTGTGATAATGTGTTGTCTCTTGCGAGGACTTGTTGTGGAATATGATTGGTCTGGCGAATATCTGTAGCGGTGTGATGATTTTGTCAGATTCATGAGACCATTCCACACAATTTCCCCCTCTTGATCGTTAGAGGTTGTCCTCTTCAATACAGAATCAATTGAGCGATCCCAGTTTAGTCAACAGATGAAGTTATCACTCGATGGGAAAACTTAGTTTTAGGGAATATCCTCCAAACTAAGCTGAGCAAACCCGGGCTCATAACCTGTTGAAGTGAGAATAGATTGATTGATTGTTTGTTACTACTTCTATCCTTACAGGGGCGGGATGCCTCATATATATATATATCTCTGTTCCCAATCCCTGCTAATGTGACATCACGTGATATTCAACA